>NC_083845.1:5910711-5987577 GCF_015708825.2 Lethenteron reissneri
ACATGATGCCTTGTATAAAGGTGTCAGTTTTTGTACCAGTTGAAAGGGTAAAAACCTACTACTATATTTTGGCACTGGTGTAATAAAGCTCGTTGGGGCGACTTCTGGAATCCGTCTTTTATTCAACTTGTATTACAGCTTTTCCTTCACACTGCTGACAGGCAGCGTGAGAGGGACAGATAGAGAGAGACACACACTGCCACGTGGCAACCCGGAGCCCCGCGTGGCCCCCTTCCTCCGTTCGTTCCCGTTCTGACCACGTGTCGCTCGTCTCCACCCCTATTTAATACCCGGGTCACATGATACGTTTCCGCCAATCCTCGTTAGCCTCCGTGGAATATTCCAGGCCCCCTCGTAGGCTCCCGGGACCACGCCCCTGACTCGTCTCCCCATTGGCTGTGGCCAAAGCCAGCAGAACCAATCCTACAGCTGTCACCTTTCCATTACGTCAGGGCACGCCCCCAGGCTTCCCCCCCATTGGCTGTAAAACCAGGACCGGCAGAGCCAATCACCATGACGAGTTGTGATACGTCAGTGAGCCGGATATATCCTCACATTACACTGGTAAAGGAGATGTCTCATAGTGTAAAGCGATCCGTGTTCGGCACCGGGGAGGTAGAGGTCGCAGAAGGGGTCGCTGTGTGCGTCCTGCAGGAGCCCGGCGATGCGGTCCACGATGCCGGCGTGGAGGAGGTGGTGACGGCCGTGCGGGGAGCGCACCAGGCCGCTCACCGTCTCTGCGCTCGTCGCGCTGCACACAGACAGGTGGCGGTCTCCAGTGCAGCCCGCGGTGGAGTGGGCGAGGGTGTGAGCTGGTAGCTGAGCGGGTGAGAGTGTGAGCTGGTAGCTGAGCGGGTGAGAGTGTGAGTGGGCGAGGGTGTGAGCGGGCGAGGGTGTGAGCTGGTAGCTGAGCGGGCGAGGGTGTGAGCGGGCGAGGGTGTGAGCTGGTAGCTGAGCGGGCGAGGGTGTGAGCGGGCGAGGGTGTGAGCTGGTGGCTGAGCAGGTGAGAGTGTGAGCTGGTGGCTGAGCGTGTGAGAGTGTGAGTGGGTGAGAGTGTGAGAGGGTGAGTGGGTGAGAGTGTGAGAGAATGAGCTGGTAGCTGAGCGAGCAAGGGTGTGAGCTGGTGGTTGAGCAGGTGAGAGTGTGAGCGGGTGAGCCGTGTGAGCGGGTGAGAGTGTGAGTGGGTGAGAGTGTGAGCGGGTGAGAGTGTGAGCTGGTGAGAGTGTGAGCTGGTGGTTGAGCGGGTGAGCGGGAGAGTGTGAACGTGTGAGCGGGAGAGTGTGAGAGTGTGAGCGGGCAAGGGTGTGAGCTGGTGGCTGAGTGGGTGAGAGTGTGAGCGGGTGAGAGTGTGAGCTGGTGGCTGAGTGGGTGAGAGTGTGAGCGGGTGAGAGTGTGAGCTGGTGGCTGAGCGGGTGAGCGGGTGAGAGGGTGAGAGTGTGCGAGGGTGTGAGCTGGTGGCCGAGCGTGCGAGCGTGCCGTCTCACCGGATGAGCCGTGTGAGCGTGTGAGCAGGTGAGAGTGTGAGTGGGTAAGCGTGTGAGCGTGAGAGTGTGCGAGTGTGAGCGGGTGAGAGTGTGAGCGTGTGAGCGTGCGAGCGTGCGAGTGTGCGAGCGGGTGAGAGTGTGAGCTGGTGGCCGAGTGTGTGAGCGTGCGAGTGTGCGAGTGGGTGAGCGTGCGAGCGTGCGAGCGTGTGAGCGTGCGAGCGTGCGAGTGAGCGTGCGAGCGTGGGAGCGTGCTCTCTCACCGGATGAGCACATCGTTGCCCACCAGCTCGGCGACGAGGCGGGAGATGAACCCGGCCTCGTCGCAGTAGCGCAGCGACGTGGGCGACGCTCCCGCAATCTCCACCACCAGCTGCGGCATCCACACAAAACACAGAATCCCCCGTGTGGTCGTTTACTTGATTTTTAAATCCTTTATATAAGTTCGCTTGCTTGCTTGCTTGCGCGCTTACGACCGTGCAAATCTTTCGGTCGTTTTTTAACCCACTTCCCGTGATCCAATCGAGCTGACATTTTCCACACAGACTCGTTGTGCGTGACAATTATTTTCGTGAAAATTTTTTTCCAAAATTTTCACTTTTAAGGAAAAAATAAATTTTCACTAACACAATCATATATTTTTCCTAAACACAGAAAATTATTCAAGAAAACAACAAAAATGTACAATATAAACAATCATACAAAAACTGAAAACCTTATAATCCTTATATACGACTTTCCTTATATTAATTTAAAATACCAATGTGATAAAAATGAAACTCTTACTCAAGAAAAACTGAAATGAATAATAAAATAAAACCGATGCCACGCATATAAAGGATTTATAGTTTTTAAATCCTTTATTATTTTACCAGGTGAGTCCCACTGACCTGCATAGCTCTTTTTCATAAGCGACCTGGCCCACAAATGATAGCCCAACGAAGTGGCTCATCATCATCATGTGGAAATGTATAGTAAGCCAAATACTCCGAACGAGTGAAGTTCATTCTAAACGTGGGAGGGAAAACCCGGAGGACCCAGAGAAAAATCCACGCGACCATGGGGAGGGAGAGAGAGACACCGCAAACTCCAATTATACAACAGGGTCAAGTCTTCTTGGTTCTTTCGGTAAAGTCACGCTGTCTTTCCGACAGACCTGTTCTTCACCTGAGGACGGCTGCTTGCGTTGTGGCCGAAACGTCGTGAGAATTTTATTGTTTTATTTTTATTATCTTATTATTTCCCTTCTACGTGACTTTACCGAAAGAACCAACAAGATGAATCCCTGCAGTCACGAAAGCTTTCAATCGAAATTTAACAGGGTCAAGGTCGGGATCGAACCCACGGCCTCCTGCATGCCAGGCGAGGCAGCTAACATCTCGCCACGGTTCGCGCGTCTGCGCAGATCGCCGGGGCGAGTGCCGTTTGCAACCGCCCACGAAGGCCGGAGTGTCGCACTGCGTCAACAGCACAGACGAGGGAGTAAGCTGCTGGTGGAAGGAGAGGAAAGAAGAATTCTGACCTCGTACACGCGGTAGCGTACGACGTCGCTGGTCGTCATGACGCCGTTGAGCTTGGCGAGGAGGGTGCCGGTGAAGAGCGCTTGGAGGCCCTCCCTGGCCGCGGCCACGCGCGCCAGGCAGCGGACGGCCTGCCCCGCGCGGTGGCGGCAAAGACGGGATCGTGACCATCATTGCAATTGATAATTGTTTTTTTACCCTTCCATCTGGCAACAAAACTGACACCTTTTTTACAAGGAGTCATGTTGCATAGACCACAATACTTGCAGTCGTAATGCAAACAAAAACATAACTCTGATAAACACAAAAACATAACTCTGAAAAACATTATCAGAGTTATGTTTTTGTTTGCATTATGACTGCAGGTATTGTGGTCTATGTTAACATGACTCCTTGTAAAAAAGGTGTCAGTTTTGTTGCCAGATAGAAGGGTAAAAAAACTATTATCATATTTTTTACTGGCAAAGGAGGTTCCAATGGTGTAAATGCTTACCCTGAGCTCTTATACTCTGATGGTGCATTGTCTTTGAATTGTGCGCCTTTTGGCATCATCTGGTCCAACCCATGTGAGACTAGGCTCTAAGGAAAGCTGTCTCGGTTGTGGACCAATCAACTTCAAGGACAGTGCATACATCAGAGTTATGTTTTTGTTTGCATCATGACTGCAGGTATTGTGGTCTATGCAAACATGACTCTGTGTAAAAAAAGGTGTCAGTTTTGTTGCCAGATAGAAGGGTAAAAGAAACAATGATCATATTTTTTACTGGCAAATGAGGTTCCAATGGTGTAAATCATTGCAACTGTTGTTATTGTCGCTCGTTGCTTTCGCAACGACGAGACGGGCGACGCGAACGATTCGGAAACCCCGCCGCCGGGGCTCACCTCTGCGAGGAGCGGTATGCCGTACGCGCTGGGTTACCTGGGTGGCCACAGACGTGGTGTCGTCCCGGACGCACTGGATGACGTGCGAGAGAAGGTCCGGCTGGCTCGCGATGTCGCCGACGCACGACGCGTCTCCCACGATCCTCTCGATCTGAGGACAACCGATTCGACCGCTGGACGAAGGCCCTCTGCCCCCTCCCATCCCTCGGGAGAGTCGCTGCGACGCAACACTGATGTCCGTCAGTCTGTCCGATTGTCAGTCGGCCAGTCAAGCCATCAGTCCGTCCCTCAGTCAGTCAGCCCGTCCGTCCGTCCCTGGCACAGCGAGCCGATCTTATCGCTTCACCTACGATCAGCACTGTGGGTTACGTACGGTGCAAAAGAATTTTTCGATTTAAAGCTTTCGTGACTGCAGGGATTCATCTTCTTGTTTCTTTCGGTAAAGTCACGTAGAAGGGAAGTCTACAGGAAAGCCACCCACACGGATGCTTATCTAAAACCGGATTCCCACCACCATCCATCCCAGAAGAATTCCCTCATCAAGACTCTATATCATAGAGCCCAATGCATCTCCGACCATGAACACATTTCCAGTGAACTCAAACACGTACGCCAAGCTCTTAAGGCAAATGGTTACTCCGACTATACAATCCGCAAAGCCATCACTCCAACCATCAAGAAGGATCCTGTTGAGGAGCCTTTCAAGACCATCATCTTACCCTACATTGCTGGGGTCACAAAAAAGATCTCCAAAATCCTGATTAAACACAAGATCCAGGTCCGATTCAACACAGTACATAAAATCCGTGATCTGGTACCGTCTGTAAAAGATGTGGTTCCAGACATACAGTACCCTGGCGTCTACAAACTAAGTTGCCTCTGTGGTAGCAGTTACATTGGTGAAACCAAACGACATGTCTCGGACCGCATCCGTGAACATAAAGCTGACCTGAAACACGGTAGGACTAACACCTCAGCCGTGGCAGATCACTGTTACAACTCAGTGGGCTCACATGATATTGACTTCTCCAAGACAGAGGTTCTCTGCAAGCCATCTGGCTATCATGAGAGATTCGTTCATGAGGCGATCCACATATACAAACACAGAGACAATTTTAACCGAGAAGATGGATTCTGGCTCAGCAATCATTGGAAGGACGTAATAAACCATTTCGATACACATTAGGGTGTGTAGAATAATACATAGTGTGATATTAAATGTATAAGATATAGGTTGGTTTACAGCAATACAGTATATAATTTAATGTTGGGTTTATCTATGGCAGTATATAGTACGGTATATGCTCGTGTGATGTAAGAGAATAAGGTTTAGATGGAAGCATATTATAGAATTTTTACGAGGTAAAATTGTAATGTATTACTTGCTGTTAGTAACTCAGCTTATTATAGAGTATAGTAAGTATACTGATGGTGCGATGCAGTTTATACTTTAGTTTTTTATGTAGTTTATACTTTAGTTTTCTACGTGGTTGTTGAGTAACTGCAGCTACATATCATTAACATTCCTTTCCTTTGTTACTGCTAATCCCTGCACCCCCCTTGGTTGCTGCTGATCCTGCATAATGCATGGGCATAATATGACTTTGACACCCCCCCGCCCAACGCCTACGCATTTTCCATGAATATGCTAAATCCCTCTTCACATGCACATTCTTTTTGTTAAGGCGCTCTTCAACCCCCAATGCAGCTTATATATAAGCTCCTAGTTTGGTAGTGTCTCATTCTTCACCTGAAGACGGCTGCTTGCGTTGTAGCCGAAACGTCGTGAGAATTGTTTTATTATGTTTTATTTTTATTATTTTATTACTTCCCTTCTACGTGACTTTACCGAAAGAAACAAGAAGGTGCAAAAGAAGTTCAACGTACATACACGCATAACTCCGCGACGAATGTATGCACGTTGAACTTATTTAGCAACGTACGTACGTAAGTAGAACTTCTTTCGCACCTTAAGTATGCATGTAAGTTTAACTTCTTTCGCAGTATGTTGAACTTCAATCTCACCGTATGTATGTCGAATACCTTTCGCAACCATACGTAGCCAACCACGCGAATTGGAGGTGCGGGGGAAGGAATCGGAGGTGCGGGGGAAGGATGTTTACAAATGCGCTCCGGTCCTTTAGGCTCTGATTCGGGCCTCAAATTTGTGCGCACCTTCCAAGATAACTGCGGCCGTTTTTGTCTTCTCGAGGTAAAGTTCCGAACAAGCGACGCAAGAAAAGGTTCTCAAGTTTCACCATCTCAGTGAGATTCACAGGGCCCCCCCCCTCTCACCGTGACGGATGGCACGGACGGCGTGAACGCACCAACGCTTAAAGCGCCGCGTTAACCGATGGAGCCACGCCACGCGACGTTGACCAATCAGCCTCGAGATGAGAACAGATTTGATGGACCGGACTCCGATTAAGTCTCCAGACGATAACAGACTCACAGAACTGCCTCTGATGGGGTCTCTAGAAAATATAGAGCTAGAACGGTCTATGATAGGAAACCGGGGGGACAATACTCTATCCGACACAGCAGAGAGAGATGATATCAGTCCACAATTATTGCCGTTCCGCATTCCGCTGGCAAGCCAGGGTACGGCACCTTGACGCTCTACGGGGAAGCGCCTTTAGCAACGTCTGTGCGGGTGATCCGCAAACCCTCACTGCCTCCACAGTGCCGCATGGCAGGCCACGAGCGTTGCCTCCTCACCGCCTGGCTAAAGGCTTTTTCAAGATACAAGTTCTTAAATACAAGTCAAGCCCCTCCCCCCTCCTCCCCCCCTTAACGTGTATTTAAGAACTTGTATCTTGGAATTTTTTGCCTCACTTGATACAGTAAATCTGGCTGTGACGGTCCCACCTGATGACGGAGACTTGTGTTGCCTCCGAAACGTCGTGATTTATTATTTTATTTCTATTATTACTTTGATTAATTAAAATTTTTCACCTACGTGACTTTACCGAAAAAACCTAAGAGTAGGGGTTATCCCCTTTTTTCTGGCAACAAAACTGAAACCTTCTTACAAGGAATCGTGTGTGCATTAACCACAATACTTGTGGTCAACATGCAAACAAGCAAAGGAGGTCTAATGATGTAGATGCTCACCCCGAGCCCTCATTACTTTGATAGTGCCATTGTCTTTGAGCGTTACGCCTCTTGGCGTCCTCTGGTCTAGCACCAATTGAGATGAGGCTCAAAAGAAAGCCGTCTCTGGTGTGGGCCAATCAGTTTCAAGGACAATGCATATATTATCAGAGTGTTTTTTTTTGCATTTTCCCCACAAGTATTATGGTGAATGCGCCACATGATTCCTTGTAAAAAGGTTTAAACTTTGTTGCCAGAAAAAAGGGGGAAAACCCTATGATCATACTTTGGTACTGGTAAAGGAGGTCTAATGATGGACTGACTGTTGCGTCACCGCGATTCTCCCGAGAGATGGGAAGGGGGAGGAGGCCTTCGACCAGCGCTGGAATCGGTTGTTCTCAGATCGAGAAGATCGCGTCGGGAACATCGCGAGCCAACCGGACCTTCTCTCGCACGTCACCGAGTGCGTCCGGGACGACACCACCCAGGTAACCCAGCGCAACGGCGGCCGTGGCGCGGCCGGGGTTCACCGCCGCTTGTCTAAATGTCACCGCTGGGTGGGGAGGGTGGGGAGTGGCTGGGTGGGGAGGGTGGGGCTGGGTGGGGGGTGGGAGGGGTGGGGCTGGGTGGGGAGGATGGGGCTGGGTGGGGGGTGGGAGGGGTGGGGCTGGGTGGGGATGGGCTGGGTGGGGAGGGTGGGGCTGGGTGGGGGGTGGGAGGAGTGGAGCTGGGTGGGGAGGGGCTGGTCACCCCGTGGTGCCCTTATAAAACTCAACGTTTCACCTACTCACGCCGGCTTGTGCCCGCCCTCACAGTCGGGCATATTTGCGGAATACACCACGCCCTGGCCGTTGACCCTGGCCATTGACCGAGCAACCCGACGTTCCTACCAGCTCCCTCCGCAGGACAATGTGTTTTAAAACGTCTGTAATGATGATGATAATACCGCAGCAGTAACAATAAAAAATGATGAAGAGTCACCAGAGTGAGGGAGAGAAGGCGGACGAGCTCGTGCGGGTGCAGAAGGCCACGGGTGAGGTTGTGGCGATGGGCGGCGAGGAGACGCTGCGGCTGCTCGCCGTGCAGAGCCCGCTCCAGCACGGCGCAGCACAGCTCCGTGTGCTCCCTGTGCAGCAGCGCCAGGCAGCAGCAGTGACAGCAGCAGAAGCAGCAGCAGTAGCAGCAGCAACAGCAGCAGCAGTAGAGACAACAGCAGTAGCAACAGCGACAACAGCAGCAGCAGTAGCAGCAGCAGCGACAGCAGCAGCAGAAGCAGCAGCAACAGCAGCAGAAGCAGCAGTAGCAGCAGTAGCAATAGCAGCAGCAACAACAGCAGCAGTAGCAGCAGCAGCAACAACAGCAGCAGTAGCAGCAGCGACAGCAGCAGCGACAGCAGCAGCAGCAACAATAGCAACAGTAGCAACAGCGATAACAGCAGCAGCAGCCGTAGCAGCAATCGCGGCAGCAGAAGCAGCGACAGCAGCAGCAGTAACAACAACAGCAGCAACAGCAGCGACAGCAGCAGTGACGTCACCACGGCGCTTGTGCCACGCTAGGTGCACCTTGCATGTAACGTTGAACTTCATTCGCACCGTACGTAGACAGCCGTCCTAATTGGAGGTTCGGGGGGATGGACAACCAACTAAACACACCAACACGCGTGTAACCACCAACACGCGTGTTACCACCTGTACCCCCCCACTGTGCCAGGCTAGGTGCAGGTCACGGCACAGACCCAGCAGGTGCCGTGGGTTGACTGAGATGACCGGTAATGCACCACCTGTACCCCTACTGTGCCAGGCTAGGTGCAGGTCACAGAACAGACCCAGCAGGTGCCATGAGTCGACTGACTGAGGATGACCGGTTTAGTGGGAAACGCTCACGCACCTATCCCCGCAGTCGAGGATGTCGAAGAGCGGCTCCAGGCTGACGCCGGCGAGTGTGGAGGGCTGCGAGGCGAACACGGCCGTCTTGAGGCTCTGCAAGGCCTCGGCTCGATCATCGCAGCATCCGAGGCGAGCGAGCAACGCCACCACCGCATCCGCCATGCTGTTTCAAAGTGGTGAAGACGAGAATCGATTCCCTTGAATCGACGTTGCAGTTTGAAATCGACGGCGGATTCAATGGCGTCGGGTGGGTGTTGGAGGGGAATCGATTCCGAGTCGATTATTATGTTAGCGGGTTGTGATAACCTGGATCGGGAATCGATTCTGTCCTGTCATTGTTGTTGTTGTTGTGGACTGTACTTCATGGGACCTCGCTGACTCCTTGATTTTATTATTTTGTTTCCTCACCTGAGGATTTTTTTGTTTCTTCACCTGAGGATTTTATTTTATTTTGTGTTTCTTCACCTGAGGATTTTATTTTATTTTTTGTTTCCTCACCTGAGGATTTTATTTTATTGTTTGTTTCTTCACCTGAGGATTTTATTTTATTGTTTGTTTCTTCACCTGAGGATTTTATTTATTTTTTTGTTTCTTCACCTGAGGATTTAATTTTTTGTTTCTTCACCTGAGGATTTCATTTTATTTTTGTTTCTTCACCTGAGGATTTCATTTTATTTTTTGTTTCTTCACCTGAGGATTTTATTTAATTTTTTGTTTCTTCACCTGAGGATTTTATTTAATTTTTAGTTTCTTCTGAGGATTTTATTTTATTTTGTGTTTCTTCACCTGAGGATTTTATTTTATTTTTGTTTCCTCACCTGAGGATTTTATTTTATTGTTTGTTTCTTCACCTGAGGATTTTTTTTTGTTTCTTCACCTGAGGATTTTATTTTATTTTTTGTTTCTTCACCTGAGGATTTTTTTTGTTTCTTCACCTGAGGATTTTATTTTATTTTTTGTTTCTTCACCTGAGGATTTTTTTTTGTTTCTTCACCTGAGGATTTTATTTTATTTTTTGTTTCTTCACCTGAGGATTTTATTTTATTGTTTGTTTCTTCACCTGAGGATTTTATTTTATTTTTTGTTTCTTCACCTGAGGATTTTATTTTATTTTTTGTTTCTTCACCTGAGGATTTTTTGTTTGTTTTTTGTTTCTTCACCTGAGGATTTTTTTTTGTTTCTTCACCTGAGGATTTTATTTTATTTTGTTGTTTCTTAACCTGAGGATTTTTTTTGTTTCTTCACCTGAGGATTTTTTTTTTCTTCACCTGAGGATTTTATTTTATTTTTTGTTTCTTCACCTGAGGATTTTTTTTGTTTCTTCACCTGAGGATTTTATTTTATTTTGTTGTTTCTTAACCTGAGGATTTTTTTTTGTTTCTTCACCTGAGGATTTAATTTATTTATTTTTTTCTTCACCTGAGGTTTTTTTTTGTTTCTTCACCTGAGGATTTTTTTACTTTTGGTTTCTTCACCTGAGGACGGCTGCTTGTGTTGTGGCCGAAACGTCGTGGGAATTTTGTTTTATTAGGTTTAATTTTTATTATTTTTTATTTCCCTTCTACGAGACTTTACCGAAAGAATCAAGAAGATACAATTTGATTATTTCGGTAAAGTCACGTAGGTAGAAAAATAAGAAAATAAAATATCATAAAAATAATAGATCACGACGTATCGATCGCAACACAAGCAATCGTCATCAGGTGGGACAACCACAGCAGCAGTTTCTTCCTGCTGTGTCGTGATCTATTATTTTTTGTGATATTTATTGTTTGGTTCTTTCGGTAAATAAAAAATAATGTATGTATTTGTATTTAAAAATAATGTATTATTTTTTATGTAATTTATTTTATTTTTTCACCTACGTGACTTTACCGAAGAACCAAAGAGTTTGGGGATTCCTGGAGTCACGAAAGCTTCAAATCAAGAATTGGACCTCCCTTGTCACTATAAAAATATATAACAAAGGTTTTGTCTGTTGCGGCAATAAAACAGTTGTGTTAAGATGTTAAAACGCTAAAGGGGGCGTCCATAAATGACGTCACGCGATTTTGGACGATTTTTGACCCCCCCCCTCGTCACACGGCGTCACAAAAAGTCAGACCCCCCCCCTAAAATATGACGTCACAAATCTCTGCCCCCCCCTCCCCCAAAAAACATGCTTCAAATCGCTTTAAACTATTGTCATTGTAGTGCGTATTTAATGTGGCGCTGCACTCTGATGTTGTAGGAGAAAACATTTTAAAAGTCTTTATTTTAGTAGAACGTGTTGTCTATATTTATTTAAAGTTGTGCATTTTAATGTGACGTCACATTTCTCAACCCCCCCCCAACAGGTGCGTGACGTCATTTATGGACGGCTCCTTGTGGCGACCCACAGAGACTCATAGACACCCATAGAGATCCAGACTAATAGAGACTCACAGAGACCCACAGAGACTCATAGATACCCATAGAGATCCAGACTAATAGAGACCCACAGAGACTCATAGAGACCCATAGAGATCCAGACTAATAGAGACCCACAGAGACTCATAGACACCCACAGAGATCCAGACTAATAGAGACACACAGAGACTCATAGACACCCATAGAGATCCAGACTAATAGAGACACACAGAGACTCATAGACACCCATAGAGATCCAGACTAATAGAGACCCACAGAGACTCATAGACACCCACAGAGATCCAGACTAATAGAGACCCACAGAGACTCATAGGCACCCATAGAGATCCAGACTAATAGAGGCCCAGAGAGACTCATAGACACCCACAGAGATCCAGACTAATAGAGACACACAGAGACTCATAGACACCCATAGAGATACAGACTAATGGAGACACAGAGACTCATAGACACCCATAGAGACTCATAGAGACCCACAGAGACTCATAGACACCCATAGAGACTCATAGATACCCACAGAGACTCAAATACCCATAGAGATCCAGACTAATAGAGACCCACATAGACTCATAGATACCCATAGAGATCCAGACTAATAGAGACCCACAGAGACTCATAGATACCCAGAGATCCAGACTTATAAGAGACACACAGAGACTCATAGATACCCATAGAGATCCAGACTAATAGAGACCCACAGAGACTCATAGATACCCATAGAGATCCAGACTAATAGAGACCCACAGAGATCCAGACTAATAGAGACCCACAGAGACTCATAGATACCCATAGAGATCCAGACTAATAGAGACCCACAGATACTCATAGAGACCCACAGAGATCCATACTAATAGAGACACACAGAGACTCATAGACACCCATAGAGATCCAGACTAATAGAGACCCACAGAGACTCATAGACACCCATAGAGACCCAGACTAATAGACACCCACAGCGACTCATAGAGATCCAGACTAATAGAGACCCACAGAGACTCCTAGACACCCATAGAGACCCAGACTGATAGAGACTCAAAGAGACTCATAGACACCCATAGAGATCCAGACTAATAGAGACCCACAGATACTCCTAGACACCCATAGAAACCCAGACTAATAGAGACCCACAGAGACTCCTAGACACCCATAGAGATCCATACTAATAGAGACTCACAGAGACTCATAGATACCCACAGAGATCCATACTTATAGAGACCCACAGAGACTCATAGACACCCATAGAGATCCAGACTAATAGACACCCACAGAGACTCATAGACACCCATAGAGATCCAGACTAATAGAGACTCATAGATACCCATAGAGTTTCATACTAATAGAGACCCACAGAGAATCATAGATACCCATAGAGATCCATACTATTAGACACCCACAGAGAATCATAGATACCCATAGAGATCCATACTATTAGACACCCACAGAGACTCATAGACACACATAGAGATCCAGACTAATAGAGACCCACAAAGACTCATAGATTAACCACAGAGATCCAGACTAATAGAGACTCACAGATACCCATAAAGACCCAGACTAATAGAGACCCACAGAGACCCCCATAGAGACCATAGACTCAGAGACCCATAGAAACACGTAGACTAATAGAGACATTACAGTGATGACACAACTACTCCGATGTCTGCTGACGCGGTTGGCTGCAGGTTTGATCACCTAAATGCGACATTGTAAGTTGTGGCCTCTACATCGACATCAGCAGCCGTACGACGACGGTAATAATACGAAGTTTTAAGTTTTATGGTTTAAAATTTCTTACAAACTCGTGGGCGGAATCGACACGCAGCGGGAATCGTTGTGAGTCGATTCCTTAGCGATACGCGATGCGTTGCTTAGCAACGGATTCAAAACAATTGCTTGGAGGAGGATGTAGAATGATGGTGGTGGTGATGATGGTGATGATGATGATGGTGGTTGTTGTGTGGTGATGGTGTTGATGTGAGTATGGGTGCCACGGTGGCTGGGTGATGTTAACTACGTCGCCTGGTGTACAGGAGGTCGTGGGTTCGATCCCGACTCTGACGCCTGCTGCTGTATATTTGGAGTTTGCGTGTCTCTCTCTCATCATCACGGTGGCTAGGAGATGTTGACTATCTCGCCTGGTGTACAGGAGGTTGTAAGTTAAAATCTCAACCCTGACGCCTGCTGCTGTATATTTGGAGTTTGCGTGTCTCTCTCTCATCATCATCATCATCACGGTGGCTAGGAGATGTTGACTATCTCGCCTGGTGTACAGGAGGTTGTAAGTTAAAATCTCAACCCTGACGCCTGCTGCTGTATATTTGGAGTTTGCGTGTCTCTCTCTCATCATCATCATCATCACGGTGGCTAGGAGATGTTGACTATCTCGCCTGGTGTACAGGAGGTTGTAAGTTAAAATCTCAACCCTGACGCCTGCTGCTGTATATTTGGAGTTTGCGTGTCTCTCTCTCATCATCATCATCATCACGGTGGCTAGGAGATGTTGACTACCTCGCCTGGTGTACAGGAGGTCGTGGGTTCGATCTCGACCCTGACGCCTGCTGCTGCTGTATATTTGGAGTTTGCGTGTCTCTCTCTCTCTCCCCGTTGTCGCGTGGATATTTATTTCTCAGGGTCCTCTGGGTTTCCCCTCCCACATTTTAGAATCAGCATCGCCGCGCGTTTAGGGGATATTCGGCTGCTGCTTTCAACTTCCACACGACGATGATGATGACGATAAGCCCACTTCGTTGAGCTATCATTTGTGACAGCAAGGTCGCTTCTGAAGATAACTATATAGTTCAGTGGGGCCTTAAATATATAAAAAGTGTAATCGTTTTATGGGGAGCGGTAGTGTCGCAGTTATCCCCCGGTGCGCTACGAACCCGGTGACCCGAGTTCGATTATCCCTCACGGCCAACACCAGTGACGATTATCTGAACCCGTCCGGGGCCTCCCCTGGGTCGATTCGGCCTTAACTGAGTACCTGGTGCGGTGTGCAGTAAACATCGCCACTGGGGAGACAAAGGCGGCCGGGCGTGGTGCTGGCCACCTACACCCTCGTATACCGTGTCGGCCTTCATAGGTGTGCTACTCGCTAACAGCACTTGTCCCAGCAGTATTTTAAGGCTATACAGGGGAACTTTGTTGTTGTTACGATTATTAATTCAAACCAACGATAAAATGCATATTTAACATACTTAGAAATCTTCTTGGTTCTTTCGGTAAAGTCACGTAGAATGGAAATAATAAAATAATAAAAAGAAAACATAATAAAATAATTCTCACGACGTTTCTTATGTTTTATTTTTATTATTTTATTATTTCCATTCAACGTGACTTTACCGAAAGAACCAAGAAGATGAATCCCTGCAGTCACGAAAGCTTTAAATCGAAAAATACTTAGAAATGTTCAATCTTGTGCAAATGCGCGCATGTGTGTGTATCGCGTAACACAGACACCAAACGGCTAGCCGCAAACAGCGCTCACTTTTTTACAGAGTGCGTCGTCGGACACGGACGGGGTCGTGTGCGATATCCCTTCCCAGCAGGTCATTGACACCGAAACGAATCCTCGTGGAGCAGGGCAGCGGAAGGGAATGGCTGAGGTCCGCGTGGTCCCAAGCGGGAAGGTGTATCGACAGCTTTTTGATGCCGAGGTATTAACCACGAAATGCATCACGACCGTTTACCGGTTGTTTTTCTACATGTACGGACGCACTCGGAGACGGAGGTAAGTTAAGGGCTTTCGCCGAGTGTTTATTAAAGCTGTTACAATATTACACAGAAGGGTACACAAATCCCAGGGTCTAGGGGTCCTACTCTGAGTCCGGGTCTGCCGGCTGCTCCGGTCTCTCTCTCTCGTGTCGGATCGTGGACTCTGCCGACTCCACCGAGCGGAGAGAGAAGCACCTCTACGGCTACCACCGGCTTCTCCCCCGACTCCTTATTCGATCCCTCTCTCTACCCCTGGTTCCCTCTTCACCCTGCTTACTCTACCCGTTCCCACGGTGACCCCGCTTACGTCACGGGGTCTCCCTTAAGTACCCTAGGAGACGTGACGTCATCGCACTGAACGGCACACCTGACATCACGTCCCCATTTTACTCCTCTACACACGTGTAATGGCGACTTGACACACTTGAGTTGACATGGTTTCTTTATTGTAGACACGTTCACTCGAACAAGCGGAGACCCCCACTGCAACAGCCCCAAGTCTCCCGCGCATCTCTTATATATGGTGCGAGGCCACGCCCCCATTCCCGAACCTTCTCGCTGGTTCTAGACCGCTCGCTCCACCAACAAACTCCTTCCACACCCCCCGCCCCTGGGCGTGGCTCCCCGAGGCTTGCCGTGACGTAAGGGACCACGTGGTGATTTACAGGCAACGTTAGTTGAGCGTGGACAATTAGAGCCGTAAAAATAATTGTTTAAATATATTTATTTTTATTTTCAATGATAAAATATAGTATTGTCATCAGTATGACATAGCTATACCAAGTTTGCAGTCGATACGACATTGAGAATACGGTTGAAATTGAGTTACAAGATTTTTGGATACGACAACACATACAGTAAGTTAAATAAAAGCGTGTAAAAAGTTTAAAAAAATATGTTTTGGATTTTTTACGATAGAATATCGTGTTGTCATCAGTATGACATACCTATACCAAGTTTGCAGTCGATAGCACATTGGGAAGTGTGTCAAAATTGAGTTACAAGATTTCTTTTTTGAGGATACAACAGACGAAGTGAGTTAAATAAAAGCGTGTAAAAACCCCCTGTATTATGGATGATATTGGTCGCGAAAGCCTACGTGTTCAACTCAATTGTTGTATAGCACTTCTACGCTCTGCGTCTATGCTCGCCGTCTTCACCAATCCGTACTGACCAGCATGGTGAAGTTTGGTCAAAACCCACCCACCCCAGGAACTGCACGGCGCGAGGGGAGACGCTCATCCAGCAGCGGAGTGAGACGTGCGTGCATTGTCGTTGCAGGTGCAGCTGGTGCACTCTCTCGCCAGGGCAAGGCAACGCTGGGGCAGTCCAGGGGAGGGGCAGCTGCCCACCCACTTGGGGGGATGGGCCCATTTGGGGGGCTGGGCCCCCCGCAGCGATGAGGCGGGCCCCCCTGGGACTCTGCCCGCCCGAGTGTGGATGCTCGGCACTCCTCACCGCCTCCACAAACCGCCGGCGGCGTTCACACGGTGCCCCCCTGTAGCTCCTGAGTGTGCTCGTGTGCACCGGTGTACATCAGAGGTCGCAACCGGGTACCCGATACCCGTACCCTACCCGATACCCGGCTACCCGTACCCGGCCCGGTACGGGTACCCGTTTGCGACCCTGGTGCGGCCGGGTACGGGTAGGCCGTGAGTCACTGGTGAGTAACCGTTTATCACTCATTTCCCAGCGTCTTGTCTCTTCTCACAATTCAAGTTCCTAGAATCAACCCACCCGCGCCTGCAACATGGCTTCATCCAGAGAGGTCGCAATCAGGTACCCGATACCCGTACCTTACCCGTACCCAGCCGGGTACGGGTAGGGTACGTGTATGGCCAGGTACGGGTACGGGTACCCGTTTGCGACCCTGGTGCGGCCGGGTACGGGTACGGGTGAGAAATCAAAACCCGTTTGCGACCTCTGGTGTACATGTACGGCGTGCGTGTGTTTGTCTGTGTGTTTTACACGTGTGTAATAATCCTTCTGAGACGGCTTCGGAATCAGTCCTTTTATTTCCACTCCACAATACACTTTGCTCACTCTCCGTTGCTGGCAGACAACGGAGAGAGGACAGACTTCGCACTATGTCCCCACCGCGCACGTGGCACCCAGAGCCCCGTCCGCGCGTGACCCTGCTCTTGTCAATTACCGTCTGCTCCTGAGCGTTCTCTCTCCCTCTCTCTTAATACCTCCGTCACGTGGTCCCCCCAGCCAATCGTTCATGGACAGCTTCGACCATTCTCGATGGTTCCCTGTCAATCCCGGGACCACGCCCCTCATCCGGCTCCCCATTTGCTGGGGCCCCGAATGACTAGGCCAATAACTCCTGATGACATGTCGTGATGACGCCTGGGCCATGGTCCCTATCTCAACCCTTATTGGCTACAAGCAGGACCGGCAAGCCAATCCCCACGTGAACCCTCTATGGCTGTTATTACACGTGTGTGTGTGTTTGTGTAAGGGTCTCTCTGTGTGTAGACGCGTGTCTGTTTACGTGGGGAGCCGGTAGTGTAGTGGTTAGCACCATGCTGCGCAATTGAACTCGGCGACCCGGGTTCGATTCCCGTGCACGGGCAATGCCGGTGACGAATATCTGAACCGGTCCTGATCCTCCCCTGGGTCGACTCAGCTTCAAATAAGTACCTCGTGCGGTGCGTGTAGTAAACATCGCCACTGGAGAGACAAAGGCCGGGCGTGGTGTTGACCACCCACCCCCTTGTGTGCCGTGCCGGCCTTCATAGGTGCTCGCTAATAGCACTTGCCCCAACAGTCTGCTAAGGCTATGCGGGGGATCTTTGTCTTTTGTGAGTGTGTTTACATGTAATGTCTAGACACAGTGCCATCGGTGAGCTCCTCTGGCAGGCAAGGCTGCATTGGCTGGGTCATGTAGCCCGCATGCCCAGCCACCGAATGGCCAAGCAGCGTGTGTTTGGCCGCATAGAGGGGGCTAAACGGGCACAGCACGGTCTCGAGCAGAGGTGGCCTGATGCGGTACAGGAGGATGTGGAGCTGAGTGGACTTGCCGACGATTGGTACCAGCGGTGTCAAGATCGGCCTCTGTGGAGGAGGCTCCTGAAGGATGCTGCTGGGCAGTTGTAGGCAGTCGCCCTCCAACAGCAACGGAGGGCCGAGTGGCTAAAGCACAGCGAGTTGGCACAGTCGGGGGCACAGTTGGTGCATCTGCCAGTCATTTTCAGTCAACTCATGGCACCTGGGTCTGTTGCGTGACCTCCTGCCAGCGTGCCTTCGGCACTTCCTGTGGCCTCAAAGTTCACATAGCCTGTCACAATCGCTGTGGTGACGTCACCACCACTAAGTGGTGAACAACGATCGTTGCGTTATGTTGTTTAGCTCTCTGATGTGTGTTCAGCTTGTGCCGCGTGTTATTCTTGTGTTAAGATGCACGTGTTTTCGCAAGCACGGTTAATTCAATCGTCGGCACGCGGACATTCGCGTTTGCAGTCGAATGTCAACGCATGTGTAGTGTCGTGCGTATGTGTAGCACACAGTCGTAGACGAGGTAGTTGCATAGAGGCACCTTTTATTCGTTACACCATTCCGGCCGTTCACACACACTGGATCGTCTCCTCTCCCGACCACGTTGCCGTACAGCCCGGCCTAGACACAACCCTAACCGCGTTGCACCAACGGCGTCGACCGAGACAGCCAACAACTGTCCGGCCGCGCAATTATCGGGCGAAGGCGGCAGCGACGAAGGCGGCGACGACGACAGCGATGACGTGACGAGTCCATTCCCAGAAACGGCAGCCCAGAGCTCTCGCTCTCTGCTGCTTTTATTCTATTCGGCGCGGCCTGGCGCAGCCTGGCTCCACCCTGGCCACGCCTCTCCTTCTCGAATCCACTAGCGGGTATTAATTCTAGATTTGAAGCTTTTGTGACTGCAAGGATTCATACTCTTAGGTTTTTTCGGTAATTTAAATTTAATTTTTTTACCTACGTGACCTTACCGAAAAAACCTAAGAGTACCACTAGCGGGTTCTAGGGCCCTCTAGATGAGGTCTTCCGTGACCCTTCCCCCAGTTCCTCCGCCCTGCCGGCACACACACCGTGTATATGCTCGACGGTGTGTGCGCGAACTGTCCACCGCAGTTGCCGCCACTGGACAGCAGGCGGCGCTGTGTCACTACACATGTAAAACGGTGTGCCTGCGTCTTTTTCCATCAGGAATGGTGAATTGCTGCCGCATGTGAGGGGGGCCGAGACTGAAGATGAAATTGCTGCGAGGGAAGTCAGAAACCTTGCCGATGACGTGGGTACGTTGTTCTTACTCATTATTGGTATCATTTCCAAATTAAGGTTTTCCCGCTCTTGTATTCCCTGTACACGCTCATCTCATTGATCAATCCGCTGCTATGTAAATGTTACGTCATAACCCACGTGCGTGCATGATGTTTTTCCTAACTTGTTTTTATTTTTGACAGTGGATGGAAATGTGCTTTGTACTTTGACTATATACATTGTAGATTAGCTCTCCGGCGTGTAAGCTTTTTTTTTCGGGGGATAGCATGCGTTGTTCAGCAATTAGCAACCTTTGTACCCTTGGCTTCACCACCTCCACAGGAAACTAAACTATAATTTTATATTTAACCAGGTGTAAGGCCCACTTAGCTGCATATCTTGTTTTCAGAAGTGACCTGGCTATCACAAACGATAACTCAACGAAGTGGCTTATCACGTGGAAATGTATAACAGCTGAATACTCTAAAATGCACGCTGATTCTAAATGTGGAGGGAAAAACCAGAGAAAAATCCACGCGGCCACGGGGAGAGAAACACGCAAACTCCAAATATGCAGCAGCAGGCGTCAGGGTCGGAATCGAACCCACGACCTCCTGTACACCAGGCGAGATAGTTCTCTGGAAGGGGAGTGGAGTGAAGGATGTAATGGATGGGAAAGAGAAGGAATGGGAGATGAGAAGATAAGGACGGAGAAGGAACGGAGAAATGGGAACAGAGGGTGCAGGAGAGATGAGGAGAGGGAGGAGGAAGAGGCTGCGTGAGGGCCTTGACGCTGCTCCTGCACAGTGGAGTTTATTTCAAGAGGGGGCAACAGGGAGATGGGAAGGGTTCAGAGTGGGGGTGACCCAGAGGTCGCAACCGGGTACCCGATACCCGTACCCTACCCGATACCCGGCTACCCGTACCCGGCTGGGTACGGGTAACCGTTTGCGACCCTTGTGCGGCCGGGTACGGGTACGGGTAGCCGCACGTGACTCACCCCAAACAATGAGTGAGAAGGCCGTGAGTCACTGGTGAGTAACCGTTTGTCACTCATTTCCCAACGTCTTGTCTCTTCTCACAATTCAAGTTCCTAGAATCAACCAACCCGCGCCTGCAACATGGATTCATCCCAGAGGTCGCAATCGAGTACCCGTACCCTACCCGATACCCGGCCGGGTACGGGTAGCCGGGTATCGGGTAGGGTATGGGTACCCATTTGCGACCCTGTTGCGGCCGGGTACGGGTACGGGTAAGGAATCAAAATCCGTTTGCGACCTCTGGGGTGACCACAGAAGTCACGTGATTCACATGAGGGTGAAACCGATGTAGATATACCGATGACGGCTGACATTCCCTTCCACGTGCCCAGTAACTGAACCATTGGGGAATTGAAGCTCTTAGCGCTACGGAGCGAAACGTCGGGACATCGTGTCCAGAGGACGGCACAGGCGCGAACGATCCGGAATGGCACGCGAGAGTTTAGTAGACGGCGCGCCGAACCTGAAAACGTGGACGGGGTGTACGTGTACGTCGCGTGCGACTTGCGAACGTGTCGTCGTTTTTCTCTCTCACTGCAGTGGCGCAGAAGGTGGGGTCAGACGTGGTCCAGAGGGTGACCGAGCGACGTCGGTCGAAGCACGAGGCCGCCCTGCGCGACTTCTCCGTCGCGCTCGGGCAGATCAACTCGGTGAGCGATAACGGAGCGTGGGGAAATGCCTTTAGAGCCCGCGGGCTGGCTAGATGTGGCACGTGACTTCGTTTGTTCGGAAGCCACCAGAGATGTGAACTTTGAAATCATGGAGGTTGAAAACTTGCCACGTACGAACCACGACGCTTCGCCGACCTCGTCAAGGAACATAAACCGTCACGCAAACTCCGGTCACCCTCCCAGCGGCGGCTTTTGGCTAAGCCATCATCTGATGATGATTGCTTTTGTTGCAGTGGAAACGTCGTGTGAATTTTTTTTGTTTTATATTTTTATTATTTTATTATTTCCCTTCTACGTGACTTTACCGAAAGAACCAATAAACCAGATGCTAAGATGTTCAAACACCAAATAGAAACCCTTTGCAAGGAATCGTGTCTGCATTAACCACAAGTACTTGTGGTGAACATGCAAACAAAACGAGGGTAAAACCGATTCTTATTTTCCTGTGTTTAGTTTTGTGTCCATCCCCTCCGCACCTCCAATTTGCACGGTTGGCTACGTACGGTGCTGCGAAAGAAGGTCAACATACGTACGCACACAGTTATCCATAATGCAGGTTTTTTGGGTTAGATCGCAAAAATATGTGTCTCTAAACCCGCCACCTCCCGACACAGCTAATTAAGGTTTGTCACGTAAACAGAACACGCCAATTCGTTGGCATGCCAACCCAAAAAAACTGTATTATGGATGATATTGGTCGCGAAAGCCTTCGTGTTAAACATACAAAGTTAGTTTGCGTGAAAAACGATAATCGATTCAAGAGTCGGTGTTCGCGCGCTTGTTTTCATAGCACCGAGTACCACCTCTCATTCACATTTTTGGGTCTCTTTTGCGTTACTGATACAACCTCATCTGCTGCGCCATTCCTATTGCTGCGGTTATACCATCTGGATTGGAGTTCTGTGCAGCCCCCGCAACAAAAACCTCTCTTCCCTCCTGAACCCATTGGGCCCTAACCCGATCGATATAAACCGACTCATGGGATTTCAATGCGCACGCTTGCAGGATCTGGAGCGTCGCTACGAGGAGGCTGGGGAGAGGCTTCATGGTGATTTGTCCGCGAGCGACGCCGGCATGGAAGAGCTGATGTGCAGCGTGGAGGGCGAAGGGAAGCTTGCATCGGTGTCATTTCAGGTGCAAAGATAAATATCCCCCCCCCCTCCCCGTATAGCCTCAACAGACTGTTGGGGCAAGTGCTGTTAACGAGAAACATCTCAACACCTATGAAAGCCGGCATGGCACACGAGGGGCAGAGGGGGGATGGGGCAGCGGGGGGGTAAAGCGTGCATGCTCCCACCTCTGCCAAGACGTCTCGCCAGCTTGGGATAGTAGCGTCACGATACCCTTTGGAGGGGAGCCCTCTAGACATCAGAGGTCGCAAACGGGTTTTGATTCCTTACCCGTACCCGTACCCGGCCGCACCAGGGTCGCAAACGGGTACCCGTACCCTACCCGATACCCGGCTACCCGTACCCGGCCGGGTATCGGGTAGGGTACGGGTATCGGGTACCCGATTGCGACCTCTGGGATGAAGCCATGTTGCAGGCGCGGGTGGGTTGATTCTAGGAACTTGAATTGTGAGAAGAGACAAGACGTTGGGAAATGAGTGACAAACGGTTACTCACCAGTGACTCACGGCCTACCCGTACCCGTACCCGGCGGGGTACGGGTAGCCGGGTATCGGGTAGGGTACGGGTATCGGGTACCCGATTGCGACCTCTGCTAGACATCCCACTCAGCGCGGTGGTTCTTAACATTTTACTGCAGCCGACACGGAATGGCACGAACGTTGTCGTTGTCGGTGCGGATCAACTTTGCCATTTTGCATCGCAGCCCTGTAGAGGAAAATCTCGCAGAGCATGGCTTGACGATGACGACGACGACATACGAGATTGGCGCATCAGAACGACGTTGCCGCGTGAACACGTTGTCATCACAGGAGAGAGGAGAGTGGAAACAACATATAACGGCATGTGCAGTGGACCACACCAACTGCGGGCTGTGTGCACCCGTGGATTGTTGACGACGACGACGATGACGTGAGCCGGCAAATCGTGTCGCCACTTCGTCTGTGGAGTGGCGGGGGAGGGGAGGTCACTCTCAGACTTGCTTCTCGGGATCTGTCGCCCCCCAACCTTTTCCGTTCAAGGAGCTGGAGGCGGCGTGGTCGGACGTAGAGAAGCGTTCGGAATCGCGAGAGGCCCGGATTCGCGACTTGGACGTTGCCTATGGGAGGCTGGAGGATGAGAGGGCGGACAAGGTGAGGCTTGTGTTGGTCACGATTGGGACCGCTGCCTTTAAGTGCCTCTGTCCCTTTGTTGTCCTTACCCCCATTACTTACTCGTAGTACAGAGTTAGACTGATGGCCTTAATCTAAGTTGTCTTGTGGTTGTTGTTGTTTGACTTTCATGGCTTTATTTTGGTGGTTTTGAAAAGTTTACTGGTTTGGCCATGTTTGTTTGTTGTAGTACAGAGTTAGACTGATGGCCTTAATCTAAGTTGTCTTGTGGTTGTTGTTGTTGTTTGACTTTCATGGCTTTATTTTGGTGATTTCGAAAAGTGTATTGGTTTGGCCATGTTTGTTTGTTGTAGTACAGAGTTAGACTGATGGCCTTAATCTAAGTTGTCTTGTTGTTGTTGTTGTTTGACTTTCATGGCTTTATTTTGGTGATTTCGAAAAGTGTATTGGTTTGGCCATGTTTGTTTGTTGTAGTGCAGAGTTAGACTGATGGCCTTAATCTAAGTTGTCTTGTGGTTGTTGTTGTTGTTCGACTTGCATCCCACTGGGATTTTTGCACACAGTGTTGGTGTGCGGTGCTTTTTCTGCAATATTTTGCTGTCTTTTCTTGGATTTTCTGTTTGCACATATTCACTTTAAGATGTTTTCTTGTTCATGTCTTTGTTTTTTTTGTTTGTTGCGGTTGCACCCGATTCAAGAGCCGAATGGCTCACAGGGCTATACCTAATCAATGAACTTGAAACTTGAAACCCCCCCCACCGCGCACCTCCGATTAGCGCGCGGTCGGCTGTGTACGACGGTGCGCGAAAGACGTTCACCGCACGTACGATGCGCAGTCCTCAACCACCACTCAAATTCTCAGGCCTCTGCTCTGAAGAAGAGCCTTTACCGATAACCTTGCCTGTCATAGATTTATATACAGCGACGGCTGCACTCCGGCTCCGGGTTGCCGTTGACACACGCGGCGCGCTCTCGCACACTCAGATCGGCCGGGCGCTGAGGACGTACGCTCAGCTGATGGAGAGAATTGCCTTCGTCCGGCCTGAAGAAGTCCAGCGCTTGATGGACGGGGAGGCAATGGTGACGATGCGTGCACCGCGCTACCAAGTGACGCCACCTCCATTTGCATCGTCATTGCCATCGTCACCGGCTTCATCATTGTCATCGTTAGATTTTTTTCATGGATGTATGTTGAACTCCTTTACATTATGCACTACACTCCTATACACTATACAGTACACTATACATTACTATACACTACACTATACACTACACATGGGGCTCTATGAGTGACTCCATCTCCATTTGCATCGTCATTGCCATCGTCACTGGCTTCATCATCTCCCTGCCTCCTAATTTTTTCAAGCTTTCGTATCGTACCACTCATCGTGCTACTCATTGACATGCTAATTTCTCTAACCCCTCCCTCTCTCTCCGCCCCCGCCCCCCCCTTTCTCTATTTAAGGCCTCGACACAGAGGCGTAGTTTCTCTTTGTGCCTATGTTTGTTCTCTCTCTATGTATCTCTGTGATATCTGTCTGCTTATATGTCTGTCTATGTTTCTCGTTCTGTGTTTAATCTCTCTCAAATTTAGCATTCTCAGGAAAAACGTAATCAACCAGGTAGGGTGTTGACTGTTATGTTATCCGACTCTCTGTTGTATTACATTACATTTCTAAGTATACTAGATTTGTGTTTCTATTTAATTTATACCTGATGATGATTGCTTGTGTTGCAATCGAAACGTCGTATGCTAGTATTTTATTTTATTTATTATTTTGTCTTTATACGTGACTTTACTGAAAGAACCAAATAATAATTCATCATTGTCATCGTCAGATTTTTTTCATGGATGTATGTTGAACTCCTTTACATTATACACTACACTCCTATACACTTTACATTACTATACACTACACTACTATATACTACACTTTACACCACTCTACTATACATCGTTAACATGGGTTCTACTGTATAATTATAACATAATTGTCAAATCCGAACATGAAATTGTCACTTGTCCCAAGCGCTAAACGTGCCAACCAGAACATTTGACACCACCAAATTTAGCAATTAGATATGACGCTTCATTTGACACTGATCCCGCGCATCTTCAGGAAGTCAGAATAAACTCCGGGAAAGTTAGAATGGTTGTCACGGTAATATTGTCATATTTATCAGGAGGGTCCTGCTTGCTCGACTGGAATTTTTATTTTAACAAAATATTCAGCCAATTAATGGTGAATCATGTTTAGTATTCACGTAGGGAGGACACCGGAGCACCGGGATAAACCCCGTGCCTTGCGTGGGGAGGAAACGCCGAATCCCCGTACAGATGGAAACAGATGGAGATTAACCCTCACTTTGTTTTCTTTCTTCTTGGTTCTTTCGGTAAAGTCACGTAAAAGGGAAATAATAAAATAAGAAAAATAAAACATAATAAAATAAAATAATACAATATTATAATATATGATGTATATAGTAATATATTTAATACTATATTTATAATTATATATTTTATATACAATAATATTTTTATTATTTTATTATTTCCCTTCTACGTGACTTTACCAAAAGAACCAAGAAGATGAATCCAAGCAGTCACGAAAGCTTTAAATCGAAACCTCACTTTGTTGTGCCGCCTTTTCCCGGCAGAGCCAGGTTGCCATCTCCTCCTCGTCACCCACCCAAGCGATAGGAGTTTTGCAACAGCTGCCTATGATAAAAACACGTATTTTTTTTTTTCGATTTAAAGCTTTCGTGACTGCAGGGATTCATCTTCTTGGTTCTTTCGGTAAAGTCACGTAGAAGGGAAGTAATAAAATAATAAAAATAAAACATACTATAATAATTCTCACGACGTTTCTTTTCCGGCCACAACGCAAGCCACAACGCAAGCAGCCGTCCTCAGGTGAAGACCAGACAACGCAAGCAGCCGTCCTCAGGTGAAGACCAGACCTGGTCTTCACCTGAGGACGGCTGCTTGCGTTGTGGCCGAAACGTCGTGAGAATTATTTTATTATGTTTTATTTTTATTATTTTATTACTTCCCTTCTACGTGACTTTACCGACTTTACCGAAAGAACCAAGGAGATGAATTTAATTTAATTTTTAAGAATGAGTGAGTGGTGTAAATGAATGAGTTAACGTGTATTTCCCCGACCACCACCACCACCTCCGCCACCACCACCCCCTCCTCGTGCGCCCCAGATGCTGAATCAGTCGCTGCTCGCGAACCGACGCGCGCTGTCGCGTCTCTCGCTGCACCTCTCCGAATCGGGGCTGCAGCTGGAGGCTTCGCTCAGGCAGCGCTGGGAGGAGGCCCTGCGGATGTGGAGAGGACTGAGACGGGCGGCCGTGACGAAGGAGTTCCGGTCGGTGGTCGTCGTTTTTTTTTTTACGCGCTCTTATTTTTTAACTCACTTCGTGTGTTGTTGTATCCTCGAAAAAGAAATCTTGTGACTCGGTATTGACACACTTCCCAATGTCGTATCGAATGCAAACTTGGTATAGGTATTCATAATAAAGGTTTTTGGGTTTAGATCGCGTTCATCTTCTTGGTTCTTTCGGTAAAGTCACGTAGAATGGAAATAAAAAAAATAATAAAAATAAAACATAATAAATTAATTCTCACGACGTTTCGGCCACAACGCAAGCAGCCATCCTCAGGTGAAGAACAGGTCTTAGAGTCGCGGCATCTCTTCAGAAAGGTGAGAGACTCGATTAGCTGAGCCTTCTTATCACGGAGCTTGTTAAACTTTAAGAGCCTTCAACAAGCTCCGTGATAAGAAGGCTCAGCTAATCGAGTCTCTCACCTTTCTGAAGAGATGCCGCGACTCTAAGACCTGGTCTTCACCTGAGGACGGCTGCTTGCGTTGTGGCCGGAACGTCGTGAGAATTATTTTATGTTTTATTTTTATTATTTTATTACTTCCCTTCTACGTGACTTTACCGACAGACCTGTTCTTCACCTGAGGACGGCTGCTTGCGTTGTGGCCGAAACGTCGTGAGAATTATTTTATGTTTTATTTTTATTATTTTATTACTTCCCTTCTACGTGACTTTACCGAAAGAACCAAGAAGAGGGTTTCAGCGGTTGCTCCGTGAGGCCCACTTCTGCGGGACCGCTCTGTGATGCAGCTCTCCCTACCAGAGACATCAAAAAGCGAGAAAGATGTGAAAAAAAAATCTGCGGTGAATCAGCACGCTTACGACCCGACGCTCGATGCAATGTCACCCCCCCCCCCTCACCCCCTCTGCCCCCCTTTTTCTGCTCAGCGAGTTCATGGAGCGCCACCAGCTGCGTAGTCCACCTGGGGCGGACGCTCTGGTCCAGGCGACGGCGGATGGACAGAGGGAGCTGAACGAGCGACGGATCCGGCTGATCAACTCGCTAGAGTGGGTCGCGGTTTTTGCCGCGCGCGCTCAAAGTTCTTCGCGGCGATTGGAAAAGCAACGGGCTGCGTTCACGACTCCGGTTGTTGCCTCGGGCAAAAAGCGCGCGTGTCGCATGAGCGGTCGGCGTCGTGGGTGGGGAGCGGCGGTGCAGCGGTTAGCACTGTCCCGCGCCACGAACCCGGCGACCCGAGTTCGATTCCCGCTCACAGCCACCGACACCATCAGTGACGATTATCTCAACCGTTCATGGGCCCTTCCCTCGGTCGACTCAGCCTCAAATGAGTACCTGGTATGGTGTGTTAACATCGCCACTGGGGAGACAAAGGCGGCCGGGCGTGGTCCCGGCAACCCACCCCGTCGTGTACTGTTCCGGCCTTCATAGGTGCTCGCTAACAGCACTTGTCCCAACAGTCTGTTAAGGCTATATGGGGGATCTTTGGTGTTGTGAGTGACGGTTGCACATTATATATAGACAGAAACAGAGAGACTCAAACATCGACCCTTATACTCACACAGCGACCTATAGACTTACAAAGATAGACATCTACTCAACAAATAGACACGTTCGACCCACACAGAGAGCCATAGACTGGCATAGAGACCCACAGACTTGCATAGAGACCAATAAACTCACACACAGAACGATAGACTTTACAGAGACTCATAAACTCTCAGAGAGACCCACCGAGTTACACAGAGATCCATAGACTCGCGTAGAGACTCACAGACTCGCGTAGAGACCCATCATATATACGACGTGATGTAAGCGATGAATTTCACATCACGGGCAAGCGACAAAGTCACAACAAGGCGACGGATCTTTCATAACGGCAGATTGTTTTAATCGGTGCCATCTTACTCGGCTGATGAGACCCGTTAGGTCGAAACCAATGAAGACTTTGACTGCTTTGACATCTTTAGAGCGACCCCTAATCCTATTTACACTGGAGGAATCCGGCGTGCTTTGAAGTTCTCTCTTTCATAGCCACCTGGTCGTTCTTCGCGGATGTCCAGCATGGCCCGGCCGTCACAATCCGCCTCTCTCTCTCCTCTTCCTTCGCCCCCCCCCCCCCGCCCTCCCCCGCCACCACCCGACGTTCACACAGAGACCTGAAGCCGCCCAGCGTCACGGCGGAGGCGGTGAGCGCGTGGAGCTCATCCCTGGATGCCCTCAATCGGCAGATCGGTACGAGGGATGAGCCGGGGCAGCCGGGCGGGGCAGCTTGCATCCACGCAGAGCGACTGTCACAGATTCAATTCTCAAGCGGGGGTACAGTGATACCTCGGTTCACGAACGCTTCTGTTCACGAACAACTCGGTTCACGAACAGAAAAGTTCATAAAAATACGCTCCGGTTCACGAACTCCGCTTCGGTTCACGAACAGGAGCCGCGGCCATTTTAATGCTATTTCCAGGCTGTCACATGGTCGTGACTTCCTGTAGGAAGATCGTGGAGAGAAGAAGAGACACAGAAAGAAGTACTGTGACTACTGTGAAGACACTTTCAGTGACTTTTTGCTTTTTGGTGTGCTTTTTAGCACATGCAGTACTGTACTGTACTACTGTACTGTACAATACTGTACTTACTGTATTGTACAGTTCACCCGTTTGAGTGCTTACTGAAGTCATCTTAAGCAAGGTTAGTGTTCTCTCTTTATACATTACTATACTGTACATTACTAATGTGTATTGTTATTTGTTTCATATTTTTGTGCTTCAAAAACCAAAAAAAAAGGTCAGAACGGATTAACCGGATTTACATTGAACCCTGTGGGGAAATGTGCCTCGGTTCACGACAAATTCGGTTCGCGACCAGAGTCAGTTCACGAATTAAGTTCGTGAACCGAGGTATCACTGTATTTAGCCGTTCATTTGGGGAGTTCCGGGAGTTGGTGAATCGCAGATGCAGCCCACTCGCTCGCTGTCTCGCTCGCTCGTCCACTCAATTGGGGTTACACACAGCAGCGGTAACATCGAGCACTTCACTGCGGAAACTTGGCACGAGTCTCCGGCAAAAAGTTGTTGTCCTTGACCCGCACCTCCGATTAGCACGGTTGGCTACGTACGGTGTGAAGGAAGTTCAACATACATACTGCCTATAGGCTAACACTAGCCACAGACTCAACACTGCCCATAGACTCAACACTACCCATAGACTAAACACTGGCCATAGACTCTACACTGCCCATAGACTCTACACTGCCCATAGACTCAACACTGCCCATAGACGAACACTACCCATAGACTCAACACTGCACCATAGACTCAACACTGCCCATAGACTCAACACTACCCATAGACTCAACACTACCCATAGACTCAACACTACCCATAGACTCAACACTGCCCATAGACTCAACACTACCCATAGACTCAACACTGCCCATAGACTCAACACTGTCCATAGACTAAACACTGTCCATAGACTAAACACTGCCCATAGACTCAACACTGCACCATAGACTCAACACTGCCCATAGACTCAACACCACCCATAGACTCAACACTGCACCTCCGATTAGCACGGCTGGCTACGTACGGTACGAAAGAAGTTTAACATACATACAATGGTACGAATAGTTTTGAGACTGAGCGAAGCTTTCCTGGGTAAACAAGCGTAACAATAACAACAACAATAACATGAACGTTGATAATGAAGTTGACAAAGGGGTGAGCGACACTTCATCCGTAGCACATTATAACGGAGTCGGTGGCGGGCGGCGGTGGTGGCGATGGAGTCGTGTCCCGTTTGGCCGAGCGTCTGTCTGTTTGTCTGTCTGTCTGTTCGTCTGTCTGTCTGTCTGTTCGTCTGTTCGTCTGTCTGTTCGTCTGTCTGTCTATCTGTCTGTTCGTCTGTCTGCTCGTCTGTTTGTTCGTCTGTCTGTTCGTCTGTCTGTTTGTCTGTCTGTTCGTCTGTTTGTTCGTCTGTCTGTTCGTCTGTTCGTCTGTCTGTTCGTCTGTCTGTTCGTCTGTCCGTCTGTTTGTCTGTCTGTTCGTCTGTCTGTTCGTCTGTTTGTTCGTCTGTCTGTTCGTCTGTTCGTCTGTCTGTTCGTCTGTTTGTTCGTCTGTCTGTTCGTCTGTTCGTCTGTCTGTTCGTCTGTCTGTTCGTCTGTCTGTCTGTCTGTCTGTTCGTCTGTCTGTCTGTCTGTTTGTTCATCTGTCTGTTCGTCTGTTCGTCTGTCTGTTCGTCTGTCTGTTCGTCTGTCTGTTCGTCTGTTCGTCTGTCTGTTCGTCTGTCTGTTCGTCTGTTTGTTCGTCTGTCTGTTCGTCTGTTCGTCTGTCTGTTCGTCTATCTGTTCGTCTGTTTGTTCGTCTGTCTGTTCGTCTGTTCGTCTGTCTGTTCGTCTGTCCCACCGGCAGACGAGCTGAACGTGCGCCACGTGGAGGGGCTGCGTGCCGAGTCCGAGGTCGCTCTCCGCCGGCAGCTGGACGAGGTGGAGCGATGCCGGGTAAAGGGGGGCTGAGGGGGGGCCCCCCGCTCCACGTGGCCACGGCTGCGCTCGTATCGCACGCTGCCTGCGTGCGCCGTGGAAGATCGCTCGAAATGTTCTTCTTCCTCCTGCCTCCTGCCCGCTCCCTCCTCCCTCCTCCTCTGTCCTCTTCTCGCGCGTCTGGCATTATGAGTGGCAAACTGAACGTGGAATTGTAGTTGTTGCTCTGCATCTACATCAGCCAGGAAGTAGCAAACTAAAAGTTCCGCCACTCAAGCTTATGCAAAGGAGAGCCGACACACGGTTGCAGGGGGTTCGTCTTTTATTCCTTTCCTCCCATCCACACCTGTCCCCAGCTGTCCCAATCTCGACCCCCTCTTCCCGCCCGTTCTCTCTCCCTTATATCTCCTCGCCTGCTCCTCCCCCTTCTCCTGTCACCGTCCCACTCCCCCTCCCATTGGTGGGAATCCTTCCCCTGACACCCCGACACTAGGATGGACACGCGGGCAGGCCGCAGATGCTGCTGAGAGGTATTGCTCTTCGACGCCGTCGCAAACATTTCCAAAGCCATCGCAACAGTCGGTGGTGTGGCCTGCCCCCTGTTCGGTTGGCGGTGTGGCCTGCCCCCTGTTCAGTCGGCGGTGTGGCTGGCCCCCTGTTCAGTCGGCGGTGTGGCCTGTTCAGTCGGCGGTGTGGCCTACCCCCTGTTCAGTCGGCGGTGTGGCCTGTTCAGTTGGCGGTGTGACCTGCCCCCTGTTCAGTTGGCGGTGTGGTCTAACCCCTGTTCAGTCGGCGGTGTGGCCTAACCTCTGTTCAGTTGGCGGTGTGGCCTAACCCCTGTTCAGTTGGCGGTGTGGCCGCCACGCTGTTCGGTCGGCGGTGTGGCCGGTCTGCCATTTGGGTGGCGGTGTGGCCACGGCCACCAACCACTGCCCGCCGCAGCGGAGAGTCAAGGGCACACACCGGTGAGAGTGTCGCGTGCCGTGGGTGACGACTTCCTGCGCGTGTACGCAGCTCGACCTGGTGGCGAGTGGCGTCTGTGCGGGCGAGGAGGAGGCCTGGGAGCTGGTGCGGCATCACCTGCTGCCGCTGGTGGGGGAGCGCCAGAGGGGCTACGAGGAGGAGCTCGCCTCCGTGGAGGTGCGGACAAACAAGGGCGAAGCTAGCCCCGGACACGTAGCAGAGGTCGCAAACGGGTTTTGATTCCTTACCCGTACCCGTACCCGGCCGCACCAGGGTCGCAAATGGGTACCCGTACCCGGCCGTACCCGTACCCTACCCGTACCCGGCTGGGTACGGGTAGGGTACGGCTGGGTACGGGTACCTGATTGCGACCTCTGGGATGAAGCCACGTTGCAGGCGCGGGTGGGTTGATTCTAGGAACTTGAATTGTGAGAAGAGACAAGACGTTGGGAAATGAGTGACAAACGGTGACTCACCAGTGACTCACGGTCTACCCGTACCCGGCCGCACCAGGGTCGCAAACGGGTACCAATTCCCGTACCCGGCCGTACCCGTACCCTACCCGTACCCGGCCGGGTACGGGTAGGGTACGGGTATCGGGTACCCGATTGCAACCTCTGGGATGAAGCCACGTTGCAGGCGTGGGTGGGTTGATTCTAGGAACTTGAATCGTCAGAAGAGACAAGACGTTGGGAAATGAGTGACAAACGGTTGCTCACCAGTGACTCACGGTCTACCCGTACCCGGCCGCACCAGGGTCGCAAACGGCTACCCGTACCCGGCCGGGTACGGGTAGTCGGGTATCGGGTAGGGTACGGGTATCGGGTACCCGGTTGCGACCTCTGCCGCGTAGCCATTAACGGACCGCCGGGGCGGGCGAGTGCTGTTAGCGAGCACCTATTAAGGCCGGCACGGCGCACCGATGTGGGGTGGCTGGTTGGCAGTACGTCCGGCCGCCTTTGGGGCCGTCCATAAATGACGTCACGCACCTAGGTGGGTGGGGGGGGTCAGACATTTCTGACGATGTGTGACGAGGGGGGGGGGGGGGGTTTGAGAAATGTGACGTCACATCAAAATGCGCAACTTGAAATAAATATTGAATTGTTATAACAACACTAATTGTTATAACAACACTCCTACAACATCAGAGTGCAGCACCACATAAAATACTTAAATACGCACTACACTGATAATAGTGTAAAGCGATTTGAAGCGTGTTTTATTTTCAAAATGGAAATATGGTTTTGGGGGGGGGGGGGCAGAGTTTTGTGACGTCATATTTGAGGGGGGGTCTGACTTTTTGTGACGCCGTGTGACGAGGGGGGGGGGGTCAAAAATCGTCCAAAATCGCGTGACGTCATTTATGGACGGCCCCTTTGTCTGCCCGGCACTGATGTTGTCATGCGTGCCATCGTCATCGGCATCATCATTGTCGTCGTCGTTGTCATTGCCATCATCATAGTCATCGTCGTCGTCATCGCCATCATCATCATCATTGTCATCGGCATCGTCATTGCCATCATCATCGTCATCGTCATCGCTATCATCATTGTCATCATCGTTGTCATCGCCATCATCATCGTCGTCATCATCATCATTGTCATCATCGCCATCATTATTATTGTCGTCATCACCATCATCATTATTATCATCGTCATTGTCATCTCTGACATCATCATCGTCATCATCGTTGTTGTCATTGTCGTCGCGATCATCATTATTGCCATCATCATTGTCGTCCTTGTTGTCATCGCCATCATCATCATCGTCGTCGCCATCGTCGTCGTCATCATCATCGTCATCATTGTCATCGCCATCATCATCGTCGTCGTCGTCGTCGTCATCATCATCATCATCACCGTCATCATCATCACCGTCATCATCGTCATCATCGTCGCCATCGTCATCGTCGTCGTCGTCGTCGTCATCATCGTCGTCGTCGCCATCATCATTGTCTTCGTGATCATCATCATCGCCATCGTCGTCGTCATCATCATCGTCATCACCGTCATCATCATCATCGTAATCATCATCGTCATCCCCATTATCATCATCATCATCATCGTTGCCATCACCGTCATCATTACTGTCGTCATCACCGTCGTCATCATCGTCGTCATCACCGTCATCATCATCATCGTAATCATCATCGTCATCCCCATCATCATCGTCATCACCGTCATCATCATCGCCATCGTCGTTGTCATCATCATCGTCATCACCGTCAGCATCATCATCGTAATCATCATCGTCATCCCCATTATCATCATCATCATCGTTGCCATCACCGTCATCATTACTGTCGTCATCACCGTCGTCATCATCGTCGTCATCACCGTCATCATCATCATCGTAATCATCATCGTCATCCCCATCATCATCGTCATCACCGTCATCATCATCGTCGTCGTCATCATCGTCGTCACCGTCCCGCGTGCGTCCTCGCGCAGGCAGCGCTGGAGCGGCAGGCGCGCCGCGCGGCGTCACGGAGCCGCCAGCTCGCTGCCTTCGCCCGCGGGGCGGCGCGGCTCTGGGAGCGCCACGTGGAGCAGCTGGCGCGGCGGGACGCGCGGCTAAGGGACAGGATGGAAGCGTCGCGCAGGGAGCACGACATGGCCAACCAGGTGGGCCTCGTCGCCGACCCCTGACCACGGAGGACCAGTTTATTCATTAGGCACCCACCACCGTCTCGTATTCACCACAATGCATTGCGGGCTCTGGAGTCCTTTTTTTTAATTTGAATTAATTTTTTTTGTGTTGCCGACCTCCCCCCCCCCCCGCCCCCCTGGCCAAACCTCAGCCGCGATGATGTTGGTGTTGTTTGTTTGCATTCTCCCGGCTCTGTTCCTCCACCACCGCTCCCATCACCTCTCCACCACCGCTCCCATCACCTCTCCACCACCGCTCCCATCACCACTCCACCACCGCTCCCATCACCTCTCCACCACCGCTCCCATCACCTCTCCACCACCGCTCCCATCACCTCTCCACCACCGCTCCCATCACCACTCCACCACCGCTCCCATCACCTCTCCACCACCGCTCCCATCACCACTCCACCACCGCTCCCATCACCTCTCCACCACCGCTCCCATCACCACTCCACCACCGCTCCCATCACCTCTCCACCACCGCTCCCATCACCTCTCCACCACCGCTCCCTTCACCTCTCCACCACTGCTCCCTTCACCTCTCCACCACCGCTCCCTTCACCTCTCCACCACCGCTCCCTTCACCAATCCACCACCGCTCCCTTCACCACTCCACCACCGCTCCCTTCACCACTCCACCACCGCTCCCATCACCACTCCACCACCGCTCCCTTCACCACTCACCACCGCTCCCATCACCTCTCCACCACCGCTCCCATCACCACTCCACCACCGCTCCCATCACCACTCCACCACCGCTCCCATCACCACTCCACCACCGCTCCCTTCACCACTCCACCACCGCTCCCTTCACCACTCCACCACCGCTCCCTTCACCTCTCCACCACCGCTCCCTTCACCTCTCCACCACCGCTCCCTTCACCACTCCACCACCGCTCCCTTCACCTCTCCACCACCGCTCCCTTCACCTCTCCACCACCGCTCCCTTCACCACTCCACCACCGCTCCCTTCACCTCTCCACCCCCCTCCCATCACCACTCCACCCCCGCTCCCATCACCACTCCACCACCGCTCCCTTGACCACTCCACCACCGCTCCCATCACCACTCCACCACCGCTCCCATCACCACTCCACCACCGCTCCCATCACCACTCCACCACCGCTCCCATCACCACTCCACCACCGCTCCCTTCACCACTCCACCACCGCTCCCATCACCACTCCACCACCGCTCCCATCACCTCTCCACCCCCCTCCCATCACCACTCCACCCCCGCTCCCATCACCACTCCGCCCCGCTGTCTGCGTCATCGTCATTCTCATCATCGTCTCCAAGCCAGTGCCATGGGGATCCTTACAGCGGGGGTGGTGGTGGTCCCCCCCCCCCGCTGGCTATTTGCTGTTCCGAGCCATAATCGATATGCACTCAGCCCGGGGGGGGGGGGGGTAGGGGGGGGGTCGTCAACCTCCGTCTCTGGAGCCGCGTGCGGGTGGCTCTTTTATGGACTGCGGTGGCAGCTCTTGAAAATTTTTTTGGTGTTTTTTTTGTCATCCTGGTTGGCGACCCCCTGACCACGGAAGTCAAGTTCACCGTGGACAGGGGGTCTGGCCACCTGTGTCTCTTTCACGGACCGCTTCGTGGCCGACCACCGTTTCGTATTCACCACAAATAAAAACTAACCCGTAAAAACAAAGTTTTTCACTATAAATCCTTTATATGCGTGGCGGCTTGAGTCCTCTCGTCCTCTGGCTTGAGATGGTTGCAATCTATGGGTCAGATGATTGTCTGCCAGTATGAAGCAATTGGTAATTAAATATTTAATTTGTTTTCCCTAAACAGTGTAAAATTTTTGATTTTTTTTCACGAAAATTAATTGTCACACAACGAATCTGTGTGGAAAATGTCAGCTCGATTGGATCACGGGAAGTGGGTTAAAAAACGAGCGAAAGATTTGCACGGTCCTAAGCAAGCAAGCAAGCACGCGAACTTAATATAAAGGATTTAAAAATATATTCGCCTGTGGAGGACGCGGGGATCGATCCCGCGACCTTTGGCATGGGAAGCGAGGGCGCTACCAACTGCACTACTCCGCCACGGCCTGTGGAGGGGTGACGCTCTGGGCTCTTATACTGTGACGTTCAGCCAAAGTGATGAATGCGTTCTATTTGAATATATGTAAAATAAATTTTTTTTGCCTAAAAAGTGTAAAATTTTGGGAATTTTTTTTCACAAACATTAATTGTCTGGCACAACGAGTCTGTGTGGAAAATGTCAGCTCGATTGGATCACGGGAAGTGGGTTAAAAAACGAGCGAAAGATTTGCACGGTCCTAAGCAAGCAAGCAAGCACGCGAACTTAATATAAAGGATTTAAAAAGTCTCTTCTTCGTCATCTTGGTTGCCCTCCCCCCCCCATCCGCGTTAGGCAAAGGAGGCGAGTCTGGACCTGCTGATGGATCAGCTGAGACAGGAGAGCTCTGAGCAGGCGTTGGAGGCCAGTCTGCAGAGAGCCCTCGGCAAGCTGGACTCCATCAAGTCGGGGTAAGGGTCACAGGCTCTCATCTTCTTGGTTCTTTCGGTAAAGTCACGTAGAATAAAAATAAAACATAATAAAATAATTCTCACGACGTTTCGGCCACAACGCAAGCAGCCGTCCTCAGGTGGAGAACAGGTCTGTCGAGGAGACAGCGTCTGAATGAGACTATGTCTCCTCGACAGACCTGTTCTCCACCTGAGGACGGCTGCTTGCGTTGTGGCCGAAACGTCGTGAGAATTATTTTATTATGTTTTATTTTTATTACTTTATTATTTCCATTCTACGTGACTTTACCGAAAGAACCAAGAAGATGAATCCCTGCAGTCACGAAAGCTTTAAATCGAAGGGTCACAGGGTCGTTCGACGCTGCCGCGCAGTGGCGACGCTCGTGCCCTCCTCGCAGCAACAAGGGACCGGGTTTGATTCCGTGACTCTAGATTTGAAGCTTTCGTGACTGCAAGGATCGAATATTCTTAGGTTTTTGCGGTAAAGTCACGTAGGTAATTTTTTAAAATTAAAACACAACAAAGACTCATTCCTGGCAGCGGTTTCAGCCTCACCACCTCTACATAACAAAAGGCTCAGTCCCATTTACACGCACCTTTACATCAGCCGCACCTTAACAACTCTTGGAACCTCCGAGTTCAACCAGTCTACACAACAAAGGCTCATTCCTAACAGCGGTTTCAGCCGCACCACCTCTACATAACAAAAGGCTCAGTCCCATTTACACGCACCTTTACATCAGCCGCACCTTAACAACTCTAGGAACCTCCGAGTTCAACTAATCTACACAACAAAGACTCATTCCTGGCAGCGGTTTCAGCCTCACCACCTCTACATAACAAAAGGCTCAGTCCCATTTACACACACCTTTACATCAGCCGCACCTTAACAACTCTAGGAACCTCCGAGTTCAACCAGTCTACACAACAAAGGCTCATTCCTAACAGCGTGCTTCAGCCGCACCGAACCTCACAATAATAATATCCAGGGCCTATACCTTGGCTCCTCCCACCCTCAACCAGTATATATACAAGGACTGTTATCTTGGAATTTCTCTCACTTGATACAGCTATCGTGCTGTGACGGTTCCACCTGAAGACGGAGGCTTGTGTTGCCTCCGAAACGTCGTGATTTTTATTTTATTTTTTATTTTACTTTTATTAATTTAAATTTTTCACCTACGTGACTTTACCGAAAAAACCTAAAAATATTGATTCCATGACTAGGGTGCCCTCTCTGTGTGGAGTTTGGAGGTCCTCTCCTACCCCCTGTTCTGCAGTGTGAGTGTTGAGTGTGGGGTGGGAGGAGGCTCGTGAAGGACGCTGCCTGCTGGGAATGTGGAGGCAGTCGCCCTCCGCCATGGTGAGTGTGTGGGGGGGGGGGGGGGTGTGAGTGTGTGGGTGAGAGAGTGAGTGAGTGTGTGGGTGAGAGGGTGTGGTGTGAGTGTGTGGGTGAGAGAGTGAGTGTGTGGGTGAGAGGGTGTGGTGTGAGTGTGTGGGTGAGAGAGTGAGTGAGTGTGTGGGTGAGAGGGTGTGGTGTGAGTGTGTGGGTGAGAGAGTGAGTGAGTGTGTGGGTGAGAGGGTGTGGTGTGAGTGTGTGGGTGAGAGAGTGAGTGTGTGGGGGGGGGGGGTGTGAGTGTGTGGGTGAGAGAGTGAGTGAGTGTGTGGGGGGGTGTGGAGTGAGTGTGTGGGTGAGAGGGTGAGTGTGTGGGTGAGAGGGTGTGGTGTGAGTGTGTGGGTGAGAGAGTGAGTGAGTGTGTGGGTGAGAGGGTGTGGTGTGAGTGTGTGGGTGAGAGAGTGAGTGAGTGTGTGGGTGAGAGGGTGTGGTGTGAGTGTGTGGGTGAGAGAGTGAGTGTGTGGGGGGGGGGTGTGAGTGTGTGGGTGAGAGAGTGAGTGAGTGTGTGGGGGGGTGTGGAGTGAGTGTGTGGGTGAGGGGGTGAGTGTGTGGGTGAGAGGGTGTGGTGTGAGTGTGTGGGTGAGAGAGTGAGTGAGTGTGTGGGTGAGAGGGTGTGGTGTGAGTGTGTGGGTGAGAGAGTGAGTGAGTGTGTGGGGGGGTGTGGAGTGAGTGTGTGGGTGAGAGGGTGAGTGTGTGGGTGAGAGGGTGTGGTGTGAGTGTGTGGGCGAGAGAGTGAGTGTGGGGGGGGGGGTGTGAGTGTGTGGGTGAGAGAGTGAGTGAGTGTGTGGGTGAGAGGGTGTGGTGTGAGTGTGTGGGTGAGAGAGTGAGTGAGTGTGTGGGTGAGAGGGTGTGGTGTGAGTGTGTGGGTGAGAGAGTGAGTGAGTGTGTGGGTGAGAGGGTGTGGAGTGAGTGTGTGAGAGAGTGAGTGAGTGGGGGGGGGGGGGGGGTGTGAGTGTGTGGGTGAGAGAGTGAGTGAGTGTGTGGGGGGGTGTGGAGTGAGTGTGTGGGTGAGAGGGTGAGTGTGTGGGTGAGAGGGTGTGGTGTGAGTGTGTGGGTGAGAGAGTGAGTGAGTGTGTGGGTGAGAGGGTGTCCGGCAAAACAACCTCCTACCTCCTCGCGGTGCCGGACGGGCAACACTGTCGTGGGCAGTGCTGTGGGGGGAGGGCCAATGCCCATTGGCCTCTCCCCTCATGGCGTCTGTGACCACCACAGTGGCTAAACGGGGGCTCTGGACGGGTGTGAGGGGCTGGTAACCCCTCCACCTTCAATTAACCACCACTAAACCACGAATTAAACATAAACCTGTAACAAATAAGCTTGTGCCGGAGGCCCCGGGGGGTCAGGCTTTTATGACGTCTCCTGGCCAAACCCCATTTGGCGGAGCCAGGAGATTGAGTTTTCACCCTCGGGGCTCCTCCAGAAACAACAAAAAACCATTGCGGATGGCCACGTGGAATGTTCGAACGCTCACTGCGGAGGAGAGGCTGCCACTCCTCTGTCGGGAGCTGGACCGGTACCGCCTGGATCTCTGTGGCATTCAGGAGGTCCGGTGGACCGGTTCTGGCTCCTGCCACCATGAGGGGTGGACAGTCCTCTACTCGGGGCAGGAGACTGCCAAACAACAGGGTGTGGCTCTTCTTCTGAACAAAAGAATGAAGGGGGCATGGGAGCGTGGCGGTGAGGTGTGGGAAGCTGTAAGCCCCAGGATACTTTGGGCTCGCCTTCCCATCAACCAGAGGCGAGGAGTGGTGGTCGTGGTTACTTATGCCCCCACCGAAGACGAACATCCGTGGAGGGATGTAGGCAAAGCCGATGAGTCAGACGCTTTCTATGACCTCCTGTCACAGGTGCTGGCTAAAGTGGCCACTCGGGACAGAGTCATCTTGTTGGGTGACTTCAATGCCCGAGTTGGTCATGATGCTGGTACCTGGTCTGGAGTGATTGGAAGGCATGGGCCAGATCAGCTCAATAATAACGGTAGGAGGCTGCTAGATTTTTGTGCAGCCCATGGGCTTGTAATTACCAACACGCTCTTCCGGCATCGGCGCATCCACACAACATCATGGATACATGCCGGGTCCAAGCAAGAACATCTGCTGGACTACATAGTGACGGACCAGCGGATGCGAACCCATGTCCTTGACACCAGGACCTACCGTGGAGCTGATCTGTCCTCTGACCATCGACTAGTCATCTGTAAGATGCGCCTGCCTTTCTTCCACTCTGGTGGTGGGTGTACACCCAGGATCCCATTCCAACCAAAAGTGGCCTGGTCTCAGTTAGCTGATGAAAGTTGCAAGCGAGAATTTCATCATCGCTTGCAGCTGGGGTTGGCATCGTCCCCCACTCCACCTGATGTCGAGGGGAAATGGGCGAGGTTTAAGACTGTGACTCATGCAGCTGCAATGGCTGCTTTGGGTACGCGGTCCAGACCTCCCCAGAAACCCTGGCTGACAAAGGAGGTGTTCAGGTTAATTGAGAAAAAGCGTCAGGCCCACTCTCATCGCCTACAGCATCCCACGTCAGAGAATGAGGAGGTTTACCGCAGCCTTCGCTCGGAAGTTCGGAGAGCCGTAAGGCGCTGTAAGGATGGGTGGTGGTCGCGGGTTGCTGAGGAGATGGAGTCTGCCTCAGTGGCCCGTGATCACAAATCACTATTTAACTCCATCAAAAAAGTAACCTGCAGCGCCACACCTATTACCATCATTAGAGGAAAAAACGGTGATCCAATCTTCGACCCCCAGGAACAGGTTTGCAGATTTGCTGAGCATTTCTGTGAAGTCCTGGGGGAGGGAAATTCTCTCAGCCAGGAAAACATCATGGCACAAAGTGGTGATAACCCTGCTGAGGCTGCGGTGCCTCAAATATTGGAAGAGGTCACCCCCTGTGAGTGGCTGGCTGAGGTGCCAGCTGTTGAGGAAGTACTGAGGGCGATCCGGAGTCTGAGACCAGGGAAGGCATCGGGCAGAGATGATCTCCCAAGCGAAATGCTGAGGGAGGGTGGCGTTTGTGCACAGACTGCCCTATATGACATCATAACAACAGTCTGGACCACTGGACGGGTTCCGCAGGACTGGAAGGATGCCCTGGTGGTTCCCCTCTTTAAGAAGGAGGACCGTACCGACTGTAACAACTACAGGGGCATCTCACTCCTCAGTGTGCCGGGTAAGGTCCTGGCAAGGATTATTCAACATCGCCTTGCTAGGCACGCTGAGGAGAGGCTTGCGGAGCCCCAATGCGGTTTCAGGAAAGGGCGGTCCTGCACAGATGCCATATTTTCTGTCCGTCTGCTACAGCAGAGGTGTAGAGAATTCCAAAAAGACCTACATCTCTGCTTTATTGACCTGGTCAAGGCCTATGATACCATCAGTAGGACTGGGCTCTGGGTTGTTCTTCGTGCTTTCGGAGTCCCTGACCCTCTGCTCACGATCATTAAGGACCTTCATGATGGTGAGCGGGCCCGGGTAAAACTACGTGGCCGGGAGTCGGAGCCTTTCCCTGTACACCTTGGGGTGCGACAGGGATGTCCTCTGGCTCCCACATTATTTAACATATATTTTGACCGCGTAGTTCGTGAAGCCTTCAATAGCTGTACCGGAGGAATTTCCATTTGGTACAGATATAATGGGAGGCTGATCGACGCCCGGGTGCGATCAAGGGATGGCTCCCTATTGGTCAACCACGTTATGTATGCCGATGATTTGGTAATAGCTGCTCATTCAGAAGAGGAGTTGGAGACGCTGCTGCTGAGACTGGAGCGTGCCACCAAGAGGTGGGGCCTTACCATCAGCCCCACCAAAACTAAGCACCTGCCTGGGTATTTTGTACCATCGGACACTCCACCCCCACAACTCCCAATTGGTGATGGGGCAGTTGTGGAGAGAGTGGAGAGTTTCCCATACCTGGGCAGTGTGCTTATGACCGGCTCCAGTCTATCAGCAGAGGTCTCACTCCGAATCAGTCGAGCGGCAATATCTTTTCATCGGTTGCGTAACGCTGTGTGGAAGCTACCTGGTCTGTCGCTCCGCACGAAGCTTCAGGTCTTCTCGGCCACGGTCATTCCCTCCCTTCTCTACGCTTGCGAGACGTGGACCCCCCTGGTGGAGCATCTTCGCCGGTTGGAAACATTTAGGCTGGCCTGCCTACGATCCATCCTGGGTTTAACCAGGCTGGATTGTGTGAGGAGCTCACAAATCCTTGAAAGATCTGGGCAAAGTCCCATCAGTGAGCTCCTCCGGCAGGCAAGGCTGCGTTGGCTGGGTCATGTAGCCCGCATGCCCAGCCACCGCATGCCTAAACAGCTTTTGTTCGGCCGGATCGAGGGGGCTAGACGGGCGCGGCACGGGCTGGAGAAGAGATGGAGTGATGTGGTACAGGAGGACGTGGAGCTGAGTGGACTTGCCGATGACTGGTACCAGCGGTGTCAAGATCGGCCTCAGTGGAGGAGGCTCGTGAAGGACGCTACTGGGCAGTTGGAGGCAGTCGCCCTCCAACAACAACGGAGGGCGGAGGAGCGACGCTCACAACAACGAGCGGAGCGCCGGGTGGCTAAAGCACAGCAAGTTGGCACAGTAGGGGGCACAGGTGGTGCATCAGCCAGTCATCTCGGTCATCTCGGTCAGTCGACCCGTGGCACCTGCTGGGTCTGCCCCGTGACCTCCTGCCAGCGGGCTTTCGACACTTCACGTGGCCTCAAGGTGCACTTGGCCTGGCACAAGCATCGTGGTGACGTCACCGCCACTTAGTGGCGAATGGCGGTTGTTGTTGTTGTTGTTGTTGAGAGGGTGAGTGAGTGTGTGGGTGAGAGGGTGTGGTGTGAGTGTGTGGGTGAGAGGGTGTGGAGTGAGTGTGTGGGTGAGAGAGTGAGTGAGTGTGTGGGTGAGAGGGTGTGGTGTGAGTGTGTGGGTGAGAGAGTGAGTGAGTGTGTGGGTGAGAGGGTGTGGTGTGAGTGTGTGGGTGAGAGAGTGAGTGTGTGGGGGGGGTGTGAGTGTGTGGGTGAGAGAGTGAGTGAGTGTGTGGGGGGGTGTGGAGTGAGTGTGTGGGTGAGAGGGTGAGTGTGTGGGTGAGAGGGTGTGGTGTGAGTGTGTGGGTGAGAGAGTGAGTGAGTGTGTGGGTGAGAGGGGTGTGGTGTGAGTGTGTGGGTGAGAGAGTGAGTGAGTGTGTGGGTGAGAGGGTGTGGTGTGAGTGTGTGGGTGAGAGAGTGAGTGTGTGGGGGGGGGGGTGTGAGTGTGTGGGTGAGAGAGTGAGTGAGTGTGTGGGGGGGTGTGGAGTAAGTGTGTGGGTGAGAGGGTGAGTGTGTGGGTGAGAGGGTGTGGTGTGAGTGTGTGGGTGAGAGAGTGAGTGAGTGTGTGGGTGAGAGGGTGTGGTGTGAGTGTGTGGGTGAGAGAGTGAGTGAGTGTGTGGGGGGGGTGGAGTGAGTGGTGTGGGTGAGAGGGTGAGTGTGTGGGTGAGAGGGTGTGGTGTGAGTGTGTGGAGCGAGAGAGTGAGTGTGGGGGGGGGTGTGAGTGTGTGGGTGAGAGAGTGAGTGAGTGTGTGGGTGAGAGGGGTGGTGTGAGTGTGTGGGTGAGAGAGTGAGTGAGTGTGTGGGTGAGAGGGTTGTGGTGTGAGTGTGTGGGTGAGAGATGTGAGTGAGTGTGTGGGTGAGAGGGTGTGGAGTGAGTGTGTGAGAGAGTGAGTGAGTGGGGGGGGGGGGGGGGTGGGAGTGTGTGGGTGAGAGAGTGAGTGAGTGTGTGGGGGGGTGTGGAGTGAGTGTGTGGGTGAGAGGGTGAGTGTGTGGGTGAGAGGGTGTGGTGTGAGTGTGTGGGTGAGAGAGTGAGTGAGTGTGTGGGTGAGAGGGTGAGTGAGTGTGTGGGTGAGAGGGTGTGGTGTGAGTGTGTGGGTGAGAGAGTGAGTGAGTGTGTGGGTGAGAGGGTGTGGAGTGAGTGTGTGGGTGAGAGAGTGAGTGAGTGTGTGGGTGAGAGGGTGTGGTGTGAGTGTGTGGGTGAGAGATGTGAGTGTGTGGGTGAGAGGGTGAGTGTGTGGGTGAGAGGGTGTGGAGTGAGTGTGTGGGTGAGAGGGTGAGTGTGTGGGTGAGAGGGTTGTGGTGTGAGTGTGTGGGTGAGAGAGTGAGTGAGTGTGTGGGTGAGAGGGTGTGGTGTGAGTGTGTGGGTGAGAGAGTGAGTGTGTGTGGGGGGGGTGTGAGTGTGTGGGTGAGAGAATGAGTGAGTGTGTGGGGGGGGGGGGGGGTGTAAGTGTGTGGGTGAGAGAGTGAGTGTGTGGGGGGGGGGGTGTGAGTGTGTGGGTGAGAGAGTGAGTGTGTGGGGGGGGGGGGGGTGTAAGTGTGTGGGTGAGAGAGTGAGTGTGTGGGGGGGGGTGGAGTGTGTGGGTGAGAGAGTGAGTGTGTGGGGGGGGGGGGTGTAAGTGTGTGGGTGAGAGAGTGAGTGAGTGTTGTGGGGGGGGGGGGGTGTGAGTGTGTGGGTGAGAGAGTGAGTGAGTGGGGGGGGGGGGGAGTGTGTGGGTGAGAGGGTGAGTGAGTGTGTGGGTGAGAGTGTTCGTGAATGTGTGGAGTTTGTGGCTTTCCTCCGATATCCTACCATAGCAAAAAAAAAAGAACCCACCTTCCCCATATAAAACATCCCGCTGCTGAAAAATCACTCAATGAGGATTACGCAACAGTGGTAGCAAGCCCTGCAGCATCGCTGCAAAATGTTGCCTCGATTATGGAGACCTGAAGCGTTGGCGCTTTCTGACCCGAGTTGGGTGGCGTTGAGGGGTCAAAGGGCAGCAGCCACCCAGGGTCCAAATGGGGCCTCTCAAGCCGGCGGTCTCGAACGAAGAGAGCGCCAATCGACTCGGTTGGGCACCGCGTCTCCGCTCGGCACGACCACGCACCGTGGTCCATAAACCACTGCCCCAAACGAGATTGATCGACGGCAGTGAGTGGAGTGGCGAGATGTTGACGACCTCGCCCCGTATGCCGGAGGTCGTGGGTTCGATCCCGACCCTGATGCTTGCTGCTGTTTATTTAGCGTTTGCGTGACTCTCTCTCATCATCAACATCATCACGGTTGCGAGGAGATGTTAACTACCCCGCCTGGTTTACAGGAGGTCGTGGGTTCGATCCCGACCTTGACGCCTGCTGCTGTATATTTGGAGTTTGCGTGTCTCTCATCATCATCGTCATCACGGTGGCTAGGAGATGTTAACGACCTCGCCTGGTATACAGTAGGTTGTGGGTTCGATCCCGACCCTGACGCCTGCTGCTGTATATTTGGAGTTTGTGTGTCTCTCTCTCATCATCATCACGGTGGCTAGATGTTAACTACCTCGCTTGGTATGCAGGTGGTCGTGGGTTCGATCCCGACCTTGACGCCTGCTGCTGTATATTTGGAGTTTGCGTGTCTCTCTCTCATCATCATCACGGTGGCTAGGAGATGTTAACTACCTCGCCTGGTGTGCAGGAGGTCGTGGGTTCGATCCCGACCCTGATGCCTGCTGCTGTATATTTGGAGTTTGTGTGTCTCTCTCTCTCTCATCATCATCACGGTGGCTAGGAGATGTTAACTACCTCGCCTGGTATACAGGAGGTCGTGGGTTCGATCCCGACCCTGACGCCTGCTGCTGTATATTTGGAGTTTGCGTGTCTCTCTCTCTCTCATCATCATCACGGTGACTCGGAGATGTTAACTACCTCGCCTGGTATACAGGAGGTCGTGGGTTCGATCCCGACCCTGACGCCTGCTGCTGTATATTTGGAGTTTGCGTGTCTCTCTCTCTCTCATCATCATCACGGTGACTCGGAGATGTTAACTACCTCGCCTGGTATACAGGAGGTCGTGGGTTCGATCCCGACCCTGACGCCTGCTGCTGTATATTTGGAGTTTGCATTGACGCAGCCGTAACAAAAATCAGTGAGCACCGCTGAGCTGCCTTTTGCGTTGCAGGTACGAGGAGTTCCATGGCCAGCAGGTGGCAATAGTGGACGGCTACCCGGCGTCCGTGGCCAAAGAGGTGGAATCGTATGCCCACGCTGTGCAGGAGTACTTCAAGAGTCGGCAGTGGGTGAGCAATTCGCTCACCTGATCACTCGCCCACCCACTCGCCCAGTCGCTTGCCCGCCCGCTCGCCCGCCCACTCGCCCACCCACTCACCCGACCACTCACCCACTCGCTCGTCCACCCGCTCGTCCACCCGCTCTTCCACTCGCCCACCCACTCATCCGATCTCTCGCCCAATCGCTCGCCCGCTCGCCCGCCCCGCCCGCCCGCTCGCCCGCTCGCCCACCCGCTCGTCCGCCCGCCCACTCGCCCACCCACTCATCCGACCTCTCGCCCACTCACTCACTCGCCCACCCACTCGCCCACCCACTCCCCCACCCACTCATCCGACCTCTCGCCCACCCACTCGCCCACCCACTCGCTCTTCCACCCGCTCGTCCACCCGCTCGTTCACCCACCCACTCGCCCACCCACTCGCCCACCCACACGCACACCCACTCACCTGACCACTCACCCACTCGCTCTTCCACCCGCTCGTCCACCCGCTCGTCCACTCGCCCGTTCATTCACTCGCTCACACAACCCCTTACCCGCTCGCTCACTCACTCAAAGTCTTGAACACACTTTTGGTGCAAGTGCTGTTAGCGAGCAGCACCTATGAAGGTCGGCACGTCACACGGTAGGGTAGGTGGCTAACACTACGCCCGGCCGCCTTTGTCTCCCCAGTGTCGATGTGTACACACCACACCGGGTACTCATTTGAGGCTGATTCGACCTAAGGGAGGCCTAGGATCAGTTCATTTATTCGCTGTCACTGTTGTTATTGGTCGTCACCGGACACAGAGCTCGGGGCCGCTGGCTTCGTAGCGCGACACGGCAATCGCTGTGCGACCGCTCCCCATTCCCACCACGCTCAAGGCAGCATGGCATAGTTCGGTGTCGCATGCGTCCCCATTGTGGGTTCGAGTTCAAGTTCATGTATTAGGTATAGCCCTGTGAGCCATTCGGCTCTTGAATCGGGTGCAACCGCAACAAACAAAAAAAAACATGAACAAGAAAACATCTTAAAGTGAATATGTGACTAAGTGCAAACAGAAAATCCAAGAAAAGACAGCAAAATATTGCAGAAAAAAAGCACCGTATACACCAACGCTGTGTGCAAAAATCCCAGTGGGATGCAAGTCAAACAACCAACAACAACAACCACAAGACAACTTAGATTAAGGCCATCAGTCTAACTCTGTGCGAGGTTTACTAAGACGAGGGGTGGCACAGCGGTTGCCCAACTTCACTACAAACCCTGTGACCAGTTAGTGGCCGGGGCTGTGAACGGCAGTGGCGATTTACGATTGCAATGTCTATGGGCAGTGTTGAGTCTATGAGTAGTGTTGAGTCTATGAGTAGTGTTGAGTCTATGGGCAGTGTTGAGTCTATGAGTAGTGTTGAGTCTGTGGGTAGTGTTGAGTCTATGGGCAGTGTTGAGTCTATAGGTAGTGTTGAGTCTATGGGTAGTGTTGAGTCTATGGGCAGTGTTGAGTCTATAGGTAGTGTTGAGTCTATGGGTAGTGTTGAGTCTATGGGCAGTGTTGAGTCTGTGGGTAGTGTTGAGTCTATGGGCAGTGTTGAGTCTATGGGCAGTGTTGAGGTCTATGGGCAGTGTTGAGTCTAGGGGCAGTGTTGAGTCTATGGGGCAGTGTTAGTCTATGGGCAGTGTTAGTCTATGGGCAGTGTTGAGTCTATGGGCAGTGTTGAGTCTATGGGCAGTGTTGAGTCTATGGGCAGTGTTAGTCTATGGGCAGTGTTGAGTCTATGGGCAGTGTTAGTCTATGGGCAGTGTTGAGTCTATGGGCAGTGTTGAGTCTATGTGCAGTGTTAGTCTATGGGCAAGTGTTGAGTCTATGGGCAGTGTTAGTCTATGGGCAGTGTTGAGTCTATGGGCAGTGTTAGTCTATGGGCAGTGTTGAGTCTATGGGCAGTGTTAGTCTATGGGCAGTGTTGAGTCTATGGGCAGTGTTGAGTCTATGTGCAGTGTTAGTCTATGGGCAGTGTTGAGTCTATGGGCAGTGTTAGTCTATGGGCAGTGTTGAGTCTATGGGCAGTGTTGAGTCTATGTGCAGTGTTAGTCTATGGGCAGTGTTGAGTCTATGGGCAGTGTTAGTCTATGGGCAGTGTTGAGTCTATGGGCAGTGTTAGTCTATGGGCAGTGTTGAGTCTATGGGCAGTGTTAGTCTATGGGCAGTGTTAGTCTATGGGCAGTGTTGAGTCTATGGGCAGTGTTGAGTCTATGTGCAGTGTTAGTCTATGGGCAGTGTTGAGTCTATGGGCAGTGTTAGTCTATGGGCAGTGTTGAGTCTATGGGCAGTGTTAGTCTATGGGCAGTGTTGAGTCTATGGGCAGTGTTAGTCTATGGGCAGTGTTGAATGAATGAGTGTACGTTGAACTTCTATCGCACCATACGTAGCCAAGCGTGCTAATCGGAGGTGCGGGGGAAGGACAACAAACACTGAACACACACAGTGTCGCCACCACGTACGCTTGTTGAACGTCTACCGCACTGCGCGTAGCCGACCGCGCTGATCCGAGTGAGCACTTTACCTTTTGGCGTCATCTGGTCCAACACCATGTGAGACTAGGCTCTAAGGAAAGCTGTCTCGGGTGTGGACCAATCAACTTCAAGGACAGTGCACATTACCAGAGTTATGTTTTTTGTTTGCATTATGACTGCAGGTATTGTGGTCTATGCAAACATGACTCCTTGTAAAAAAGGTGTCAGTTTTTTTGCCAGATAAAAGGTTAAAAAAACAATTAGCATATTTTGCTACTGGCAAATGAGGTTCCAATGGTGAACACTTTGCATCTCCTGTCTGTCTCCCCCAGCGTGGTGTCGTCACAGCGACAGACGCTACGCCCGAGTCCGGATCGCCGCCAGACCGCGACAAGGGTGAGTGTTTTCCTCCGCAGGCGCTCTCTCTTTCGACGTTCCCCCCCACCCCCCCGCTCGCCACTTCTACCCATCGACTCCGCTCGCAGTCGTTCGGAGGCCACGGGGACATCGGTTTCCTCCCACGATGACGGCGTCGAGTGCCCGGGCGTTGGGCGCGAGCGGGAGACGGCGCTGCCGGGGCTGGTCGCAGTCGGTGCTCTGGCAGTCTAAATTTCGATTTAAAGCTTTCGTGACTGCAGCGATTCATCTTCTTGGTTCTTTCGGTAAAGTCACGTAGAAGGGAAGTAATAAAATTAAAAAAATGAAACATGGTAAAATAATTCTCACGACGTTTCGGCCACAACGCAAGCAGCCGTCCTCAGGTGAAGAACAGGTCTGTCGGAAAGACAGCGTCTGAATGAGACACCACCAAGCTTGGCAGCGTATTTTTAAGCTGGGTTGGAGGGGGGGAAGTGGCGCCTTGACAAAGGAATTTGCATATCAAGAGGAATTTAGCATATTTATGGGAAATGCAGATATGGGATTAGTCACTACTTGTGGAATGCGTAGGAGGTGGGGGGGGGGGGTTTCAAAGTCATATTATGCCGGTGCATTATGCAGTATGCAGGATTAGCAACATCAAAGGGAGGGAGTAGGGTTAGCAGTAATAGAGGGAAGGAATTTTAATAGTAAGGAGACTTCCAACAGGCGTCGAAGTCGGTCAACCCATTAGCGCGATGCTGGATCTGTCCCGAGACCTCCTGTCGGCAGCGAGCCTTCGACACTTCTCGTGGTAGCCTCAAAGTGCACCTGGCCTGGCACAGGCGCCGTGGGGACGTCACCGCCGCTTTGTGGCGAATGGCGATTGTTGTTATTGTGTGTACGTGGTGGTGCGTCTGACAGTCATCTTAGTCAACCCATGGCACCTGCTGGGTCTGTCCCGTGACCTCTGCTCAGCGAGCCTTCGACACTTCACGTGGCCTCAAAGTGCACCTGGCCTGGCACAGGCGCCACCGCCGCTTTGTGGCGAATGGCGGCCGCTGTTGTTGTTGTTGGTGCAGTCGTGTGGCGGTCAGCGCCCCTCCCGCCCGCCCGCCCGACAAAGTCGGCGTGCCGAGTTCGATCCCCCGCTCATGGGCAACACCAGTGACGACTATCAATCTGAACCGGTCCTGGGCCACCCACTAGGTCGACTCAGCCTCACATGAGTACCTGGTGTGATGTGCAAACATCGCCACTGGGGAGACAAAGGCGGCCGGGCGCGGCGCTCCAGACCAACCCATGCGCTACGTGTACAATTGCCGCGCCTTCACAGGTGCTGCTCACAGCTTCTGCTCCGACATAAAAACTCTTGAGGCTATCCGGGGCATCTTCCTCCCTTGTATCGTCACAGGCTCGAGTCTGGGACGCCGAGACCCTTGGCACGACGACAACGACGACGTCTTCCTGACGGAGACGCGAGAGCGGCAGCAGCACGAGGAGGTGGACGTGGAGGAGGTGGACGCGGAGGAGGTGGAGGGTCTGGAGGTCGCCAAGAAGCTGCCCTGCTACCTGGAGCACACGGAGCTGCGGGAAGAGCTGCTCGGGGTCGTCACGGAGATGTACGACGTCGCGCGCCACACGCGTGTGTGTGTGTGTGCGCGTGTCAGCAGTGTGTGTGTGTGTGCAGTAGTGTGTGTGTGTCAGCAGTGTGTGTGTGTGCAGTGTGTGTCAACAGTGTGTGTACGCATGTGTGTGTCAGCAGTGTGTGTGTGTGCGCGCGTACGTGTGTCAGCAGTGTGTGTGTCAGCAGTGTGTGTGTGGCAGCAGTGTGTGTGTGCAGTGTGTTGCAGCAGTGTGTTACAGCAGTGTGTTGCAGCAGTGTGTGTGTCTGTGTCAGCAGTGTGTGTGTATCAGCATTGTGTGTGGCAGCAGTGTGTGTGTGGCAGCAGTGTGTGTGTGTCAGCAGTGTGTGTATGTGCAGTGTGTGGCAGCAGTGTGTGTGTACGCGTGTGTGTGGCAGCAGTGTGTGTATGTGTGCAGTAGTGTGTGTGTGTGTGGCAGCAGTGTGTGTGTGTGCAGTAGTGTGTGTGTGTGCGTGGCAGCAGTGTGTGTGTGTGTGGCAGCAGTGTGTGTGTGTGCGGTGTGTGGCAGCAGTGTGTGTGTGTATGCAGTGCGTGGCAGCAGTGTGTGTGTGTGCAGTAGTGTGTGTGTGTGCGTGGCAGCAGTGTGTGTGTGTGTGGCAGCAGTGTGTGTGTGTGCGGTGTGTGGCAGCAGTGTGTGTGTGTGTGCGGTGTGTGGCAGCAGTGTGTGTGTGTGCAGTAGTGTGTGTGTGTGCGTGGCAGCAGTGTGTGTGTGTGTGGCAGCAGTGTGTGTGTGTGCGGTGTGTGGCAGCAGTGTGTGTGTGTGTGCGGTGCGTGGCAGCAGTGTGTGTGTGTGCAGTAGTGTGTGTGTGTGCGTGGCAGCAGTGTGTGTGTGCAGTGTGTGGCAGCAGTGTGTGTGTGTGCGGTGTGTGGCAGCAGTGTGTGTGTGTGTGCAGTGCGTGGCAGCAGTGTGTGTGTGTGCAGTGTGTGGCAGTTGGAGGCTCAGCTGCTGAACCTGGAGTGTGCCCCACCTAAACTTAACACCTGCCTCGGTATTTTGTGCCACCAAACACTCCACCCCCTCAGCTCCCCATTGGTGATGGAGCAGTTATGGAGAGAGTGGAGAGTTTTAAATACCTGGACAGTGTGCTTATGACCGGCTCCGGTTTGACGGCAGAGGTCTCACTCCGAATCAGTCGGGCGGCATTATCTTTTCATCGGATGCGCAATGCTATGTGGAAGCTACCTGGTCTGTCGCTCCGCACGAAGCTTCGGGTCTTCTCGGCCACAGTCATGCCTTCCCTTCTCTACGCTTGTGAAACATGGACCCCTCTAATGGAACATCTGCTCCGGGTAGAAACATTCAGGCTGGCCTGCCTACGATCCATCCTGGGTTTAACCAGGCTGGATTGTGTGAGGAGCTCACAAATCCTTGAAAGATCTGGACAAAGTCCCATCGGTGAGCTCCTCCGGCAGACAAGGCTACGCTGGCTGGGTCATGTAGCCCGCATGCCCAGCCACTGCATGCTTCTGTTTGGCCGCATAAAGGGGGCAAAACGGGCACGCCGCGGGTTGGAGAAGATATTGACTGGTGCGGTACGGAAGGACGTGGAGCTGAGTGGAATTGCCGATGATACCAGCGGTGTCAGGATCAGCCGCTATTCAGGAGGCTCATGAAGGACGCTACTGCTACTGGGCAGTTGGAGGCAGTCGCCCTCCAACAACAACGGGGCAGAGGAGCGACGCTCACAACGAGCGGAGCGCCGTAGCAGGCACAGGTGGTGCATCGGCCACTCATCTCAGTCAGTCGACCCGTGGCACCTGCTGGGTCTGTCCCGTGACCTCTTGCCAGCGGGCGTTTGAAACTTCACATGGTGTGATGTGGTACAGGAGGATGTGGAGCTGAGTAGACTGGTACCAGCGGTGTCAAGATCGGCCTCTGTGGAGGAGGCTCGTGAAGGACGCTACTGGGCAGTTGGAGGAAGTCACCCTCCAACAACAATGGAGGGTGGAGGAGCGATGCTCACAACAACGAGTGGAGCGCCGGGTAGCTAAAGCACAGTAGGGGGCACAGGTGGTGCATTAGCCAGTCATCTCAGTCAGTCGACCCGTGGCACCTGGGTCTACCCCGTGACCTCCTGCCACTTCACGTGGCCTCAAGGTGCACATGGCCTGGCACAAGCGCCGTGGTAACGTCACGGCCACTTCGTGGCGAACGGCGGTTGTTGTTGTTGTGGTAGCAGTGCGGGGAGCGGTGGCGCAGTGGTTAGCGTGCAGCGCTATGAACCCGGCGACACGAGTTCGATTCCTACTCACGGCCAACACCAGTGACGATTATCTGAACCGGTCCTGGGCTTCCCCTAGGTCGACTCAGCCTCAAATGACTACCTGGGGAGACAAAGGCGGCCGGTGCCCAGTGCTGGCCACCCACCCCCGTCGTGCACCTTCCTGACCGTAATAGGTGCTCGCTAACAGCACTTGCTCCAGCTGCTTGTTAAGAGGCTACGAGGGGGATCTTTGTCTTTGGGTTCACTCCGCGTGCATGTAAACACACACACACACAGTGCCTCATTCTCTGTGTAAACCTCTCTCAGATTTGATTTGCCTCTCATTAAGCCTCTGCTCGAATGCCCTCCCCCCCCCGCCGCTCCCTCCTCCCCTCCCTCCCCCCCCATTCATTACACCTTAATTGGAGGCTGAGTGTGGACGCGAGACAGCGGTGGTAAATTCATTCACGACGTCCCCCCCCACCACCTCCCCACTCCATCTCTCCTCTCACTCTCTCTCCCTGGCTACCCACAATTCCTACCGTCAGCCAGGGGGCCGTAACTCTCGCTCACATCGGTGAGGGCCCCCCCCCCCCCCGCCCACCCGCCTCCCCCGCCGACCCCCCCACCCCCAAATTATCGGAGCGAAAGCTCAATTAATTTCGGCCTTCATTAGTGTTTACACAATATACAACCACGAATTTGGGGAGCTTGGGGACAGGTAAATAGCGGTTTTCCGTGCCGTGGCAGGCCTGGTAATGATCCTGCAAGTGTGTTCCAAAGCGGGTCGTACACTCAGGCTGCAAACGATACTTCAGTTTAAAACGCAGTGGCAGGATTTCGCGACCGATATTATGCATAATGGAGATTGTTGTTATTTTTTTGTTGGCGGTGGGGGGGGGGCGGTTAGGTCACGTCAGTATATTTTTTTAAGACCGAAAGATGTTGTTTTGGGTCAGGTCGCTTAAATATATCAATGTGTCATTAAACCCGCCCACCTCCCGACACGGCCAATTAGTAAGGTTTGTCACGTAAACAGAACGTGGGCAATTCGTCACTAGTACAGCACTAACCGGTGCTTCATCAGGCTGTTACCTGATGAAGCTGGTTGTAATTACTGGCGAAACGTTGTACTCAGATTGTGAATCTTCTTGGTTCTTTCGGTAAAGTCACGTAGAATGGAAATAATAAAATAATAAAAATAAACATAACAAAACAATTCTCACGACGTTTCGGCCACAACGCAAGCTTGCGTTGTGGCCGAAACATCGCAAAAATTGTTTTTATTATTTTATTATTTCCATTCTACGTGACTTTACCGAAAGAACCAAGAAGATGAATCCCTGCAGTCACGAAAGCTTTAAATCCAGATTGTGAATGTTGTGGCTTGGCTCTCCGACACAATCCGTCACTAGTACAGCACTAACCGCTTGTGTGTTGGAGAGCCAAGCCAAAACATCTACAATCTGAGTACGACCTTTTGCCAGAACATGGCAATTCGTTAGGAACGAAACAGGAGGATATTTCCACAACTCTGGCTGTCGCCTGACGAGACTGGTTGTAATTACGGGTGGAAATGTCGTACTCCAACTGTAAATGTTGCAGTGGGTTTACTCTCCAACACACAACCGGTTATAGTGCTGAACTAGTAACTGATTGCCACGTTTTGTGTACGTGACACAAACCCTTACCGATTGGCTGTGTCGGGTGGCCGTGGCGGGTTTATCGACGCATTTATATTTTACGTGATCTAACCCCCAAAAAAAACTCTTATTATGAATAATATTTGTCGCGAAAGCACCTACGACTGCTACGTGTTAAACAGATGAATTGTGACTGACCAACTTAAAATGTTTTTATTTATTGTAATTCATTTTATTAATGCTTGTTAGCCCAGGAAAGTTTTACCCAAGTCTCAAGACTCTTCCTCTCTCTGGAGGGTCCTGCCAATTGGTGACCGGGCTGAAACCATCAGCTCACTTCGCTTTTGAGAACCCGGTTCAGTCACGGCTGGCTGCCTAGATTTGGAATTCATGGCACTCAGGAGTGCCGACCGAAAGTCTCTGATACAACGTGAGCTCTTCGAGATTTTAAGTTTTCGTGACTGCAAGGATCCATCCTCGGTTCGTTCGGTAAAGTCACGTAGGTGAAAATAATAAGAAAAGAAAAGTAATACAAATAAAAATAAAATAAAAATGAAAATAACTAAATTAAATCTCGACGTTTCGGAAGCAACACAAGCCTCCATCATCAGGTAGGACAGCCACAGCAAGAAATAATTTGTAAATTATTTTGTAAATTATTTCTTGCTGTGGCTGTCCTACCTGATGACAGAGGCTTGTGTTGCTTCCGAAACGTGATTTAATTTAGTTATTTTCATAAAATGTTTTATTTTATTTTTATTTTCACCTACGTGAATTTACCTAACGTGAGCTCTGTGAAGCACAAACAAAACGAATATCCCCCGTGTAGCCTGAACAGACTGTTGGGGCAGGTGCTGTTAGCAAGTAGCACCTATGAAGGCCGGAACGGCACACGAGGGGGTGGGTTGCCAATACCACGCCCGGCCGCCTTTGTCTCCCTCGTGGCAATGTTTTACACACCGCACCAGGTACTCATTTGAGGCTGAGTCGACCTAGGGGAGGTCCGTGACCAGTTCAGATAATCACCACCGATGTTGGCCGTGAGCGGGAATCGAATTCGGGTCACCGGCTTGGTAGCGCAGCGTAGCGCTAACCGCTACACCACCGCTCCCCACCTCTGAACCACCCGCCCGCACGCACACACACACACGATGACATTTGAGAGAACAAGTTGGCATATATATATGGCTTACGCCTTAGCATTATATCCTAAATATCAGAGTGCTTTCAGAGCCAGACATTCTGAAATTGTGCCTCCGACAACCGACGTCTATCACCGAGGCCTTTGTGTCCCGCGATGTCCCTGCCCCCCCCCCCCCACCCCTCGCTTTCTCATCTCGGAAAAAGAAAAGGGGGGAGGAGGGCCCCCCCCCCCGTGGCGTTACGTCTTTCACATTTTGATTTGCAGGTCAGCGTTTCGTCTCCCGCGCGGTTCCGACTCCGCGCCGAGTGGATTAACTTCTGCCCCTCTGTGGCTCCTAACCTGCTCAGAATAATGACAAAGGCGATAACGCGTCCAGTGGGATGGCGCGAGACGGAGTGATACGCACGATACTGTGGGAGACGGAGTGATATGAATGATACGATGGCGCTAACCGCTACACTACCGCTCCCCACACACACGCACACACACACGCGCACACACGCACACACACACACGCACACACACACGCGCACACACACATACGCGCACACAAACACGCGCACACACGCACACACGCACACACACACACACGCAACACACACACAAACACGAGCACACACACACATGCGCACGCACACACACACACGCACACACACGCACACACAAACGCACACACACACGCGTACACACACGCACACACACACGCACACACACACGCACACACACGCACACACGTGCACACACATACACACGCACACACAAACACGTGCACACGTGCACACACACGCGCATACGCACACACACACGTGCACACACACACGCGTACGCACACACACACGCACACGCGCACACACGCACACACACACATACACGCACATGCACACGCGCACACACACACGTACACGCACATGCACACGCGCACACACACACGCACACACACACACGCACACACGCGCACACACGTGCAGGCTGGGCTGGGAGTTTGGCGAGCACGCGATCCTGTGGCGCTCCTCCGCGGAGGAGCGAGCGCGCGCCGTCGCCGAGGCGCAGAAGGAAGAGCTGCAGGCGGAGCTGCAGCTGCGGCTGCATCTGCACGGGCCCCGAGCCTCCCGCGTGCGGCGCGACGTGAAGCAGGCGCGCGCCGGTTAGTGCCGCACCACGCACCCCCCACACCCGGTCGGTGTGCAGCAGTAAAGATGGTCTACGTCACTGCATCACCCACCCCCCCACATTCAACGTGCAGCAGTAGGGACGGTCTACATCACTATATCACCCCCCCCCCCCCAGTCAAAGTAAAGCAGTAGGGACGGTCTACGTCACTACATCACCCCCCCCCTCCCACCCAGTCAATGTGCAGCAGTAGGGACGGTCTACATCACTACATCACCCCCCCTACGTCACTACATCACCCCCCCTCCCACCCAGTCAATGTGCAGCAGTAGGGACGGTCTACGTCACTGCATCACCCACCCCCCCCCCCCCCCAGTCAACGTGCAGCAGTAGGGACGGTCTACTTCACTACATCACCCCCCCCCCCATAGTCAAGTGCAGCAGTAAGGACGGTCTACGTCACTGCATCACCCCCCCCCCCCCCCACCCAGTCAACGTGCAGCAGTAGGGACGGTCTACGTCACTACATCACCCCCCCCCCCCATAGTCAAGTGCAGCAGTAGGGACGGTCTACGTCACTGCATAACCCCCCCCCCCCACCCAGTCAATGTGCAGCAGTAGGGACGGTCTACGTCACTACATCACCCCCCCCCCCATAGTCAAGTGCAGCAGTAGGGACGGTCTACGTCACTGCATCACCCCCCCCACCCAGTCAACGTGCAGCAGTAGGGACGGTCTACGTCACTGCATCACCCCCCCCCCCCATAGTCAAGTGCAGCAGTAGGGACGGTCTACGTCACTGCATCACTCCCCCCCCCCTCCCCAGTCAATGTGATGCAGTAGGGAGGGTCTACGTCACTGCAACAACCCCCCTTCCCACCCAGTCAACTTGCAGTAGTAGGGACGGTCTACGTCACTGCATCCCCCCCCCCCCCACAGTCAATGTGCAGCAGTAGGGACGGTCTATGTCACTGCATCACCCCCCCCCCCCACAGTCAATGTGCAGCAGTAGAGACGGTCTACGTCACTGCATCACCCCCCCCCCCCCCCACCCAGTCAATGTGCAGCAGTAGGGACAGTCTACGTCACTGCATCACCCCCCCTCCCACCCAGTCAACGTGCAGCAGTAGGGATGGTCTACGTCACTGCATCGCCCCCACCCCCCAGTCAATGTGCAGCAGTAGAGACGGTCTACGTCACTACATCACCCCCCCCCCCCCACCCACGAAAATCTGAAAATCAACAAAGCATCACCGCGTCACCTCCATGCGTTGTTGTGCGGTGGATCATGCTCCTAGACCCGGCGCTTCACTGACCCCCCACCCCCCCACCCCTCCACCCCCCCACCCCCCCACCCACCCCCCCACCGCCACAGCTCGGGTACGGAAGTGGAAAAAAAAACGAGACGGAGTTTGATTTCTTTCGTTCGTTGTTGCGCGTGGTGCGTTCCGTGCCTGCCCAGCGGAGCTGAGGGGGCACGGGGAGGAGATGGAGCGGCACTGCGCGTCGGTGGGGCGAGCGCTGGATGGTCTGCGCGATGGCGTGGCCCTGCTCGACGCTCGGCATGACGAGCTGGCGCGCCAGTTCCAGGCCAGGGTCAACGGCCACGACGAAGGATTCGCGCGCGCCAGCAAACCCGACAGGTTGGCCCGTTCGTGCGGACGCGGCGGTGTGTGTGCGTGTGCCCGCGTGTGTGTGTGGGGGGCAAACGCTGTCGTGGACAGTTCTGTGGGGGGGAGGGCCAATTCCGATTTGCCTCTCCCCTCATGGCGTCTGTGACCACCACAGTGGCTAAACGGGGGCTCTGGACCGGTGCGAGGGGCTGGTAACCCCTCCACCTTTCAATAAATGACCACTAAACCACGACTGAAATATCTAACTAATAAGCTTGTGCCGGAGGCCCCGGAGGAACAGGCGTCTATAACGTCTCCTGGCCAATCCCCATTTGGCGGAGCCAGGAGATTGAATTTTTACACTTGGGGCTCCTCCAGAAACAACGAAAAGCCACTACGGATGGCCACGTGGAATGTTCGAACGCTCACTGCTGGTGGAAAGGCTGCCACTCCTCTGTCGGGAGCTGGACCGGTACCGCCTGGATCTCTGTGGCATTTAGGAGGTCCGGTGGACCGGCTCTGGCTCCTGCCACCATGAGGGGTGGACAGTCCTCTACTCGGGGCAGGAGACTGCCAAACAACAGGGAGTGGCTCTTCTTCTGAACAAAAGAATAAAGGGGGTGTGGGAGCGTGGCGGTTTTGTGTGGGAAGCTGTAAGCCCCAGGCTATTTTGGGCTCGCCTTCCCATCAACCGGAGGCGAGGAGTGGTGGTCGTGGTTACTTATGCCCCCACCGAAGACGAACATCCGTGGAGGGATGTAGGCAAGGCCGATGAGTCAGATGCCTTTCATGACCTCCTGTCACAGGTACTAGCTAAAGTGGCCCCTCGGGATAGAGTCATCTTGTTGGGCGACTTCAATGCCCGAGTTGGTCATGATGCTGTAACCTGGTCTGGAGTGATTGGAAAGCATGGGCCAGATCAGCTCAATAACAACGGTAGGAGGCTGCTAGATTTTTGTGCAGCCCATGGGCTTGTAATTACCAACACGCTGTTCCGTCATCGGCACATCCACACAACATCATGGATGCATGCCGGGTCCAAGCAAGAATATCTGCTGGACTACATAGTGACGGAACAGCGGATGCGTGCTCATGTCCTTGACACCAGGACCTACCATGGAGCTGATCTGCCCACTGACCATTGACTTGTCATCTGTAAGATGCGCCTGCTATTCTTCCACTCCCTGTGGTTAGTGTACACCCAGGACCCCATTCAAACCCATAGTGGCCTGGTCTCAGCTAGCTGATGAAAGTTGCAAGCGAGAATTTTATCGTCGCTTGCGGCTGGGGTTGGCATCGTCCCTAACTCCTGTTGTTGGGTGGGAAATGGGTGAGGAGCGACCAAGTTTGATTCCCGCTCACGGCCAACACCAGTAACGAACATTGGAACTGGTCCTGGGCCTCAAATGAGTACCTTGTGCGGTGTGTAAACATCACCACGTGGGAGACAAAGGCGGCTGGGGCGTGGTGCTGGGCACCCACCCCCTCGTGTGCCGTGCCGGCCTTCATAGGTGCTCGCTAACCGCACTTGCCCCAACAGTCTGTAAAGGCTATCCCCACTCACTCAACCTGTTACTGACCCAGTCACCCACCCACTCAATCACCCACTCACCACCCACTCAATCACCCACTCCCCACCCACTCAATCACCCACTCACCCACCCACTCATCCACCCACTCATCCACCATTCACCGATCCACTCACCGACCCACTCACCCACCCACTCACCCACCCACTCACCAATCCACTCACCCACCCACTCAATCACCCACTCACCCACCCACTCAATCACCCACTCACCCACCCACTCATCCACCCATTCACCGATCCACTCACCGACCCACTCACCCCACCCACTCATCCACCCACTCACCGATCCAATCACCGACCCACTCACTGACCCACTCACCCACCCACTCACCCACCCACTCACCGACCCACCCACTGACATCACGAGGGCCCCCCTCAATCTCCCCCCCCCCGCCCCGCACAGGCTGCAGAAGCTGAACGAGGCCCTGAAGGGAGACACGGAGGCGCACACGGAGGCCGTGCGCTCCTCCCTGCGCAAGTTTCGCAAGCAGCTCGAGGACACGGTGGCTCAACTGCGCGGATCCAACGCCAAGTTCATGCGCTCCTTCAAGTAGGTGCTGCTGCTCGTGGCCGGGAGACTGACGATACGGGCGCCACGGTGGCCAGGAGATGTTAACTGCCTCTCTTTGTATACAGGAGGTCGTGGGTTCCATCCCGTCCCTGACGCCTGCTGCTGTATATTTGGAATTTGTGTGTATCTCTCTCCCCGCGGGACGTGCGTCGTTGTGACGTGAAACGCTCGCTGTTATAACGCGAAATGTGCATCGTTATAATGCAGAACTATGTGTGCGTGTGTGCGTGTGTGTGCGTGTGTGTGTGCGTGTGCGTGCGTGTGTGCGTGTGTGCGTGTGTGCGTATGTGTGTGTGTGCGTGTGTGTGTGCGTGTGTGTGCGTGTGTGTGCGTGTGCGTGTGTGTGCGCGTGTGTGTGTGTGTGCGTGCGCGCTCGTCCCTTCCAGGTTGTTTTCGGAGGGTGGCAACTTCTCCCCGGAGGAGATCGAGGCGTTCCGCAAGCGGCTGGAGAAGCTGTCGAGGCAAATCGACGCGGCCGAGGGGCAGAGCGCAGCAAACCTGGAGGGCCTCGGCTCCAAGCGCATGGAGCAGGTGAAGCCGCGGTGACGACGATGACGACGACGACGACGATAAAATAATAATGATGATGATGATGATTATTACTACTGTAATGTGAGGATATATCCGGCTCAATGACGTATCACAACTCGTCATGGTGATTGGCTCTGCCGGTCTTGGTTTATAGCCAATGGGGGGAAGCCTAGGGGTGTGGCCCTGACGTAATGGGAAGGTGACAGCTGTAAAGATTGGTTCTGCTGGCTTTGGCCACAGCCAATGGGGAGACGAGTCAGGGGCGTGGCCCTGACGTCATGGGAAGGTGACAGCTGCAAGTAGGGGATTGGTTCTGCTGGCTTTGGCCACAGCCAATGGGGAGACGAGTCAGGGCCGTGGCCCTGACGTCATGGGAAGGTGACAGCTGTAAGGATTGGTTCTGCTGGCTTTGGCCACAGCCAATGGGGAGACGAGTCAGGGGCGTGGCCCTGACGTCATGGGAATGTGACAGCTGCAAGTAGATGATTGGTTCTGCTGGCTTTGGCCACAGCCAATGGGGAGACGAGTCAGGGGCGTGGCCCTGACGTCATGGGAAGGTGACAGCTGCAAGTAGATGATTGGTTCTGCTGGCTTTAGCCACAGCCAATGGGGAGACGAGTCAGGGGCGTGGTCCCGGCAGCTTACGAGGGGGCCTGGAATATTCCATGGAGGCTAACCAGGATTGGTGAAAACGTACCATGTGACCCGGGTATTCAATAGGGGTGGAGACGAACGACACGTGGTCAGTAGGGGATTGGTTCTGCTGGCTTTAGCCACAGCCAATGGGGAGACGAGTTAGGGGCGTGGTCCCGGCAGCTTACGAGGGAGCCTGGAATATTCCATGGAGGCAAACCAGGATTGGTGAAAACGTACCACGTGACCCGGGTATTAAATAGGGGTGGAGACGAACGACACGTGGTCAGAACGGGAACGAACAGAGGAAGGGGGCCACGTGGGAGCGGGGTTCCGGGTTGCCACGTGGTGGTGTGTGTCTCTCTCTCTCTGTCCCCCTCACGCTGCCTATCAGCATCGTGAAGGAAAAGCTGTAATACAAGTTGAACAAAGGACGGATTCCAGAAGTCGCCTCAACGAGCTTTATTACACTACTACAAGGATAATATACTTGCAACTTGCAACGGTACCCGCTCGCTCGTGAAGACAGAGAGAGAGGCGGGGGTGAGCGAAATTAACCCGCCGCCCCCTGCCCTCTTCCAAGTTCTGCGGTCCTCTCCATGTCAAGGTGTTATTGCTCAACGGATGACTGGTGACGGATGACAGCCACGATAATGACGATCATCGTGATGATGACGATCAATCGTGATGACGACGACGATAATGGTGATGATGATTATTACGACGATAATGATTTCTGTAATTTGCGTTTAGTTCGTTGTCTTTAGCTCCCCCCTTGCAACTCCGGTTAGCACGGATAGCTGCGTATGGTGCAAAAGAGGTTCAACATACATACTGCACATAGATGAACACTACCCATAGACTCAACACTGCCCATAGACTCAACACTGCCCATAGACTCAACACTACCCATAGACTAACACTGCCCATAGACTCAACACTGCCCATAGACTCAACACTGCCCATAGACTCAACACTGCCCATAGACTCAACACTGCCCACAGACTCAACACTGCCCATAGACTCAACACTACCCATAGATTAACACATCCCATAGACTCAACGCTGCCCATAGACGCAACACTGCCCATAGACTCAACACTGCCCATAGACTCAACACTGCCCATAGACTCAACACTGCCCATAGACTCAACACTGCACCATAGACTCAACACTACCCATAGACTCAACACTGCCCATAGACTCAACACTGCCCATAGACTCAACACTGCCCATAGACTCAACACTGCACCAAAGACTCAACACTGCCAATAGACTCAACACTGCCCATAGACTCAACACTGCCCATAGACTCAACACTGCCCATAGACTCAACACTGCCCATAGACTCAACACTACCCATAGACTCAACACTGCCCATAGACTCAGCACTACCCATAGACTCAACACTACCCATAGACTCAACACTACCCATAGACTCAACACTGCCCATAGACTCAACACTGCCCATAGACTCAACACTACCCATAGATTAACACATCCCATAGACTCAACACTGCCCATAGACTCAACACTGCACCTCTGATTTGCACGGTTGGCTACGCACGGTACGAAAGAAGTTCAACGTGCATACGTGCTCATTCAGGAAGCGATCGTAGTGCCCAGTACAACGATCGCAATTCCAGAACGAATCGACGATTTTTACGAGCAGCAGCCCAGCCCCTCGGATCTTGAGGGGCCCCCCCACCACCACAGCCCCCCCCCCCCACCACAGCCCCCCACCACAGCCCCCACACCCCCCGCACTCACCCAGGGCTTTGATTTATAATGGTCGAGATGCACGTTTGTAGCACTGTGATAAATCCGATCGGTAATTTTGGTAATTTAAGACATTGGTTCGCTCTGCGTGTGTGTGTGTGCGCGCGTGCCCTACTTAGCGGCTTTAAGGCGGCAGGTCGACGCGGTGGTGACACTTGCGCCTCGCAGCAAGAAGAGTGTGGGTTCGATTCCCGACTCGGAGCGCATCTCTCTCTCTCTGTGTGTGTGTGGAGGTTTGCGTGTTTTGTCGCTCTCCCCGCCGCGGTTCTGCGTGGGTTTCCTCCGTGTTCTCCGGCTCCCTTCCCGTCGATAAAAACAAAACAACAACAACAACCGCCATTCGCCACTACGTGTAGCGGTGACATCACCACGGCGCTTGTGCCAGGCTAGGTGCACTTTCATGGCACGTGAAGTGTCGAACGCCCGCTGGCAGGAGGTCACGGGACAGACCCAGCAGGTGCCGTGGGTTGACCGACTGAGATGACTGGTCGATGTACCACCACCTGTGTTTCCCGCTGTGTCAAAACACACACACACAGCGGAAACTGGCATCAGCCAAAACCATCCCCTCTGTGCGGGCATTTGAAACTAATAGCTGCACATTGCTCAATAGCGATCACGCAGCAACAGCAGCAGCATCGCGAATTCCTGGGAGGTGCAAACTGAAAAAATTAACCCGTAAAAACAAAGTTTTTCACTATAAATCCTTTATATGCGTGGCATCGGTTTTATTTTATTATTCATTTCTGTTTTTCTTGAGTAACAGTTTCATTTTTATCACATTGGTATTTTAAATTAAATATAAGGAAAGTCGTATATAAGGATTATAAGGTTTTCAGTTTTTGTATGATTGTTTATATTGTACATTTTTGTTGTTTTCTTGAATAACTTTCTGTGTTTAGGAAAAATATATGATTGTGTTAGTGACATTTTTTTTTCCTAAAAAGTGGAAAATTTTGGAAAAAAATTTTCACGAAAATAAATTGTCACGCACAACGAGTCTGTGTGCAAAATGTCAGCTCGATTGGATCACGGGAAGTGGGTTAAAAAACGACCGAAAGATTTGCACGGTCGTAAGCGCGCAAGCAAGCAAGCAAGTGAACTTAAAATAAAGGATTTAAATAGAGACTTGAGAATCAGTGAGGCTCTCCTGAGTAAAAAAAATGTGGAATAATAAAAATGAAATCTATAAATAATCTAGCTTTTATTTTACCAGATTAAGGTCCACTGCGCTGCATAGCTCTTTTTCAGAAGCGACTTGGCCACAAATTATAGCCCAACGAAATGGCTCATCATCATCATCACGTGGAATTGTATAGCAGCCAAATACTTTAACACGTAGCAGGCTTTCGCGACCAATATTATTCATAATGAAGGCGTTTGGGTCAGATCGCGTTATTTATAAATGTGTCGTAACCCTCCACCACCCGACACGGCCAAACAGTAAAAAATGTGTCACGTTGACAAAAGACAAAATAGTTCACTACTTTAGCCCACCGGTGTGTTGAAGAGTGAATCCACAACATTTACAATTTTTGAGCACGACGTTTCGCTGGTAATTACATCCAGTTCATAATATAGGTTTTTGGGTCAGATCGCGTTATTTATAAATGTATCGTAACCCTCCACCACCCGACACGGCCAAACAGTAAAAAATGTGTCACGTTTTTCAAAGGACAAATTAATTCACTTCTTTAGCCCACCGGTGTGCTGAAGAGAGAATCAACAGCATTTTAAAATGTGAGTAGTGCGACGTTTCGCTGGTAATTACAATCGGCTTCATCGGGCAAGAATGGTGAAGCTCTCCTGTTGCTTCCGGTCTTAAATAGAGCAGCAGCATCAGGGTGACGTCATCATTCAATTAAATTCAATCTGGTGCAGTGATTCGAGGCAAGGTGGGTATTGTAATTATATAGATTGGTAATCATTCAATTGTTATTCATTGGTATTTGTTTCCCTTATAAGGAATTGTAATTGTATTTATTTGATAATACGCTTCCAAATACTCTAAAGCGCGTGTCGTTGATTCTAAATGTGGAGGGCAAAAACCGAACGACCCTAAGACGAATCCACGCGACCACAGGGGAGAGAGAGACACGCACAGACTCCAAATATACTGTAATGGGCATCCCCTGTTACAAATGATCGTGCAACGAAGTGGCTTATCATCACGTGAAAATTTATAGCCGCCAAATACTCTTTAGACGCGTGCCGTTGATTCTAAATGTGAGACAAATCCACGCGACCACAGGGGAGAGTGAGAGATACGCAGACTCCAAATATACTGTAATGGGCATACACTATTCACTGTAGCCATGATTTATGTCTCGCCTTGTGGGATATCTCCGCAGACCGCCGCGATTGTGGGGAAATTTAAGGTCAAGTTCAGGGTCATGATGTCCGACCTGGTGATCCTGGAGAAGATTCAACGCGGTCTCACCGGCGCGCAAGTCAGAATCAAAACCGAGGTGAGCCGAATGCCAACTCAACCGCCGTCATGATCACCACCATCGTTACCATCGTTACCATCATCACCACCACCACCACGATGATCACCACCATTGTTACCATCATCACCACCAGCAGCACCGCCACCATGATCACCGCTATCACGACCTTCTTCATCAACGTCATGATCACCACCACCACCACCACGATGATCACCACCATCACTACCATCATCACCACCAGCACCACAGCCACCATGATCACCGCTATCACTACCATCATCATCATCATCATCACCACTACTCCCACCATCCCGCGATCACCGCCACCACCACCACCACCACGATGATCACCACCATCACTACCATCATCACCACGAGCACCACAGCCACCATGATCACCACTATCACTACCATCATCATCACCACTACTCCCACCACCACGATCGCTACCGCCACGACCATCATCACCACCATCCCCCGCGATCACCGCCACCACCACCACCACGATGATTACCACCATCACTACCATCATCATCACCACCGTCACCACCGCCACCACCACCACCACCACCACAATCACCACCGTCATCACCTCCGCTGCCACAATCACAACTCGCGACACCGAAGCGGCGTGGTGTCGCGGGTTCACGCCGTCATTATTTACACTGCGGGGAGTCAAGGTGCGTTCATCTGCAATCGCCGTGGCACAAAGCAAGCTCGGCCTCCAATTAAGGTGTAATGAATGGGGGGGAGGGAGGGGAGGAGGGAGCGGTGGGGGGGGGGGAGGGCATTCGAGCAGAGGCTTAATGAGAGGCAAATCAAATCTGAGAGAGGTTTACACAGAGAATGAGGCACTGTGTGTGTGTGTTTACATGCACGCGGAGTGAACCCAAAGACAAAGATCCCCCTCGTAGCCTCTTAACAAGCAGCTGGAGCAAGTGCTGTTAGCGAGCACCTATTACGGTCAGGAAGGTGCACGACGGGGGTGGGTGGCCAGCACTGGGCACCGGCCGCCTTTGTCTCCCCAGGTAGTCATTTGAGGCTGAGTCGACCTAGGGGAAGCCCAGGACCGGTTCAGATAATCGTCACTGGTGTTAGCCGTGAGTAGGAATCGAACTCGGACGGGGAGGGGGGCGGGTGGAAGGGAGGGGAGGGGAGGGAGGGAAGGGGAGGGAGGGCATTCTAGCAGAGGCTTAATGAGAGTGGAGAATGAGCGCCTAATGATTACGGGGAATACACAGGCAAATAAAACGGGAGGCGTTGACACGGGGGATGCGCGACTGTGTGCTTCTACACACACGCACGTAGTCGTAATACTTCTGAGAACTGATGGGGAATGGGCACATTGCAGGCGATTTGATCATCGGCAGGCAGACCCCAGGCTCGTCGCAACGTGAAGATGTGAACGTTATCATTATTAATGCGACTGTCAGTCGGTCGTCATTTTTAAATCCTTTATATTAAGTTCGCTTGCTTGCTTGCGCGCTTATGACCGTGCAAATCTTTCGGTCGTTTTTTGCCCACTTCCCGTGATCCAATCGAGCTGACATTGTGCCTGACAATTTATTTTCGTGACATTTTTTTTCCAAAATTTTACACTCTTTAGGTGATTTTTTAAAATTATATTTAATTACCAATTGCTTAATGGTGGCCAGCAATCATCTGACCCATAGGTGGCAGCCATCTCAAGCCAGAGGACGAGAGGACTCTAGCCGCCCGTTTCAAAGACCAATGTGGGCTGGGTTGTGGCCCATTAAACACGCATATAAAGGATTTATAGTGAAAAACTTTGTTTTTACGGGTTAATTTTTACACGCACACATCGCCCTCGGCGAGGGCCAGGCATCGGTGCGCGTCACAACGGCCTCCGGGTGACGTGGAGGAATGGGCAAGGGGAGGAAAGGAAAATCCGCTCAAGCCCGCCAGCGGCTACGCCGCACGAGCCGGAGGCACATCGTGGAAGAGAGAGAGAGAGCGCTGTAACAGGATACAATGAATCCGCGACAGAGTGAATGATACATTATGTGAATGATTTAGGCCCATACATGGAGTAATTCGGCATGACTTTGTCCATATAAGGAATGCTGGAACGGGAATCGACCGATTTTTAACGATACAAAGCTTGATCCATGCTTGATCCATGTTAAAACACATACACACAGGTGTAATAAACCTTCTTGAGACGGCTTCGGAATCAGTCCTTTTTATTTCCACTTCCACAATTTCACTTTACTCACACACTCTCCGTTGCTGGCAGACAACGGAGAGAGGGCAGACTTCCCGCCAAGTCCCCACCGCGCACGTGGCACCCAGAGCCCCCGTACGCGCGTGACCCCTGCTCTTGTCGTTCCCAAGTCTGCTCTCGATCGCTCTCTCTCTCTTAATCCCTTCGTCACGTGGTACGCCCCAGTCAATCCTCCATAGACAGCGTTGACCGTTCCCGATGGTTCCCTGTCAATCCCGGGACCACGCCTCTGATCCGGCTCCCCATTAGCTGGGGCCCCGAATGACCAGGCCAATCACCCCTGCTAACATGCCGTGATCACGCCGAGGCCATGCTCCCTGTCTCAACCCTTATTGGCTACAAAGCAGGACCGGCAAGCCAATCCCCACGTGAACCCTCTATGGCTGTTATCACACAGGTATTCAAAATATAATACTGGTAGGAACCTCCTGGTTCAACCAGCCCACAGGGGATTATTGTGTCCGTCCGTCTGTCGTGCATCCAAAAATGGGAGGGGTGGGGCTGGGTGGAGAGGGGAGGGTGGGGAGGGGCTGGGTGGGGAGGGTGGGGAGGGGCTGGGTGGGAAGGGTGGGGTTGGGTGGGGGGTGGGAGGGGTGGGGCTGGGTGGGGAGGGGCTGCTCACCCCGTAGCGCCCTTATAAAACTCAACGTTTCACCTACTCACGCCGGCTTGTGCCCGCCCTCACAGTCGGGCATATTTGCGGAATACACCACGCCGCCGTTGACCCTGGCCATTGACCGAGCAATCCAACGTTCCTACCAGCTCCCTCCGCAGGAATGTGTTAGCCATGCTTGATCCACGCTTGATCCATGCTCGAACACATACACACAGGTATTCAAACTATCATAGCCGTGCTTGATCTACGCTTGATCAATTCGCTGAATCCCCTGCTGCAGGAGTCAAACCCTCGCCTTCTCTTTCCTCCAACCGTGTGCACTTTGCGTGCAGGTTGCAGCCAGCAACGCTCAGTCGCATCGGATCTTCGGGCTCCTTAAGCAGCTGCGGGAACGGACTGACGCGTGCTCCTCACCGCACGTCGACAAAGAGGCGAGTGTTCCAAACGGCACAGCAGGTGTCAGTGGGTGTCAGTGGGTGTCAGTGGGTGTCAGTGGGTGTTAGCGGGTGTCAGTGGGTGTCAGTGGGTGTCAGTGGGTGTCAGTGGGTGTCAGTGGGTGTTAGCGGGTGTCAGTAGGTGTCAGTGGGTGTCAGCGGGTGTCAGTGGGTGTCAGTGGGTGTCAGTGGGTGTCAGTGGGTCCCAGCGGGTGTCAGTGGGTCCCAGCGGGTCCCAGCTGGTACCAGCAGGTCCCAGTGGCAGTGGGTGTCAGTGGGTGTCAGCGGGTGTCAGTGGGTCCCAGCGGGTCCCAGCAAGTGTCAGTGGGTGTCAGTGGGTGTCAGTGGGTCCCAGCGGGTGTCAGCGGGTGTCAGTGGGTGTCAGTGGGTGTCAGTGGGTCCCAGCGGGTGTCAGCGGGTGTCAGTGGGTCCCAGCGGGTGTCAGCGGGTGTCAGTGGGTCCCAGCGGGTCCCAGCAAGTGTCAGTGGGTTCCAGCGGATCCCAGCGGATCCCAGCGGGTGTCAGTGGGTGTCAGTGGGTCCCAGCGGATTCCAGAGGATCCCAGCGGGTGCCAGTGGGTGTCAGTGGGTCCCAGCGGATTCCAGAGGATCCCAGAGGGCCCCAGCGCGTCCAGCGGGCTCCAGCCAGCCACGCTCAGGAGTTCTTCCCGCGAATCCGACGCCGAGATCCGAGGCGCAACTGAGACATCAACTCCCGCGTCTTTGAGAACAGCCGAGTGGCGCAAGGTCCAGTCTGGCCTTAGGCTCGCAGCACCGCTGGGGGCCAAGGGCTGTTAGCGAACACCTAACTCGTTGTCACGGTAGTACGGAGTTAAAAAAATAATGCTGCCCTCATAGGAAATGATAAGTAATATTTAAAAATGTTTTTTTTTAAACACGCTTTAATGAAATGTACCGTACTCGTAATGCCAGAACTCCACGACTCCAGGAAGTGGCCCCGAAACTTGCCACAACGTCAGGTGCCGTGGTGATTTACAGCCAACGTGAGTTGAGCGTGGACAATTAGACCCAAGCCGAAACATAACGTATAAAACTGAATGTTTAAAAATAATTTTTATTTTTTTATTTTATACAATATAGTATTGTCATCAGTATGACATAAGTATACCGAGTTTGCAGTCGATAACACATTGGGCAGTGGGTTAAAATTGAGTTACAAGATTTTTAGAATACGACAACAACAGACAGAGTGAGTTAATAGAAAGCGTGTAAAATAGTGTTAATTTTTTTTTAATGATAAAATATACTATTGTCATCAGTATGACAACAGGTCCCTGTGGGGTGGGCTGGTATGAACGAATAACCAAAGAATATAAACATAATGTATTATTATTACACTTGTTTAGCCAGGAAAGCCTCACTGAGTCTAAAGGTTTTGTAGGGTCCTGCCAAGTGTTTGCAGTAGGGGGCGATGTTGCTACACCTAATCGGACATCGGACGGACGGACGGACGATATAATCTATTGTAGGCTGGTTCACTTTGTTCCTACCAGTATAAGTATACCAAGTATGCAGTCGATAACACATTGGGAAGTGGGTTAAAATTGAGTTACAACATTTGAGGATACGACAACAACAACGACAACAACAGACAGAGTGAGTTAAATAAAAGCGCGTAAAAATATAAATCTATAATATGCAAAGTTACCGGTAAAGGTTCTTCTTCATAGCAGAGCGAGAGTGAGGCCGGACAGATTGAGTAGTGGTTGAGGATTGCAAAACGTACGTGCGTTTAACTTCTTTCGCACACTGCCGTCCGTAGCGAAACCGCGCTAATCGGAGTTGCGGGGGAATGACAACAACTAAACACAGAAACAGTCATGATGACGGACGCTTGTGTTGCACCCGAAACGTCGTGATTTATTTTATTTTCTACCCACGTGACTTTACCGAAAGAACCAAAGAGTTTGGATTCCTGCAGTCACGAAAGCTTAAAATCAAGACAGAAACAGTTCTAAATGATTTTCTTGGTTCTTTCCGTAAAGTCACGTAGAATGGAAATAATAAAATAATCAAATGAAACATAATAAAATACAATTCTCACGACGTTTCGGCCACAACGCAAGCAGCCGTTTATCGGCCCAGCGTCTGAATGACGCTGTCTTTCCGACAGACCTGTTCTTCACCTGAGGACGGCTGCTTGAATTAGTTTGTAAATCTCGATAATGATTTAAAAGTGCATAGCTCTTAGTGGCTTTCTAATATCGGAAGGAAGAGCGTTCCAGACGGCCACAGAAGCGCATCTGAAAGTGCGGCTCGATGCAGCGGTGGCCACCGTCTTTGTTTGATGGCTGAGCCAAAAGCCGGAGTTGGCATGATGATGGTTTACTCTCCTTGACGAGACCACCGAGTTATCGCGGTTAATTCGTGGTGAGAACTTTGCACCCGGTCGAGAAAGAGAGAAAGAGAGAGACGCAGTGAAGGAAAGTTAGAGACTGCACTCATACACACCGCGGGGGCCATGATAACATTTTAGCTTAAGAATGTTTCCAGACGAATAGTCTCAAATTGGCTCACGAACAGTTTCACCGTCGGAGGATACTTACACATTTATTCACAGACGAACAAACCAGCTTCCGAAAAGTCAATAGCCCAAAGTGATTGTATGCTCAAACGAGCGCTGATGCATCGGTGATCAACTCCCCGCTACAGAGCTTCAAAGTTCAAAAGTTCATGTATTAGGTATAGCCCTGTGAGCCATTCGGCTCTTGAATCGGGTGCAACCGCAACAAACAAAAAATAAAAACATGAACAAGAAAACATCTTAAGTGACTATGTGCAAACAGAAAATCCAAGAAAAGACAGCAAAATATTGCAGAAAAATCACCGTACATCAACACTGTGTGCAATATTCCAGTGGGATGCAAGTCAAACAACAATAACCACAAGACAACTTAGATTAAGGCCATCAGTCTAACTCTGTACTACAAAAAACAAACATGGCCAAACCAAAAAAGTTTTTGAAACGCACCAAAATAAAGCCACAAAAGCAATGAAACAGTGGTCATAGGAACTGTGACCGAATTTTCACAATAAATGACATAACAACATGTACCACCAAACTCTGCAGCCATAGCTGGCTGCATGAGGTCACTCCACAACAGTAGGAGCATCAGTCGGAGTATCAACATTTTTCAATGCACCTTTAAGATCAGCGCACTAAATCAAAACACAGATCATACTTTGCATACTTTGCAGCGATCATCCGGAGCGAAACATTTTATTTTAGGCCACTAAATTGCAGTGGCAGCTAGGGGTGTACAACTCCTGTAGAGCAGTTTTGAGTGAAGATTTCATAGGTAGTGATTCAAGTTGCAGTTTATTGGCAATAGCATTCCAGACCCTGGGGGCATCAATAGCAAAGGCCCTTCGACCTGAGCTCGTGGTGTAAGTTTCCACGTTCCTAAGACAGGGGTTAGTCCATACGTAGGCTAAAACCGCTGTTTACTTCACAGAGTGGCGCCGATTTTATTGACCCAGGAGGTATGATGGGGATGAGTGACCCCTCCGGAACGGGATTGTAACTCGCATCTCCGGCTTACAGACGTGAGGTCGTGGTGGAAATTCCACGTTCCTATGACGAGGATTATTCAATGAATGGATAATACCGATGTTTACTGAACAAACAAAGTGGTGCTCATTTTACGGCCAGGAGGTATGATGAGGATGAGTCGGACCCCTCCGGAACGGGATTGTAACTCATATCTCCCGCTTACAGACGTGAGCTCGTGGTGGAAATTCCACGTCCTATGACGGGTGTTATTCCATAATAGGATAATGCCGCTATTTACTAACAAACAAAGTGATGCCCCATTTTATCGGCCCAGGAAGTATGATGGTGATGAGTCTGACCCCTCCGGAACGGGATTGTAACTCGCATCTCCCGCTTACAGACGTGAGCTCGTGGTGGAAATTCCACGTTCCTATGGCGGGGATTATTCCATGAATAGGATAATACCGATGTTTACTTAACAAACAAAGTGGTGCTCATTTTATTGGCCAGGAGGTATGATGGTGATGAGTCTGACCTCTCCCAACCAGATGGAACTCGCATTTTCCCGCTTACAGACGTGAGCTCGTGGTGGAAATTCCACGTTCCTATGGCGGGGATTATTCCATGAATAGGATAATACCGATGTTTACTTAACAACAAAGTGGTGCTCATTTTATTGGCCCAGGAGGTATGATGGTGATGAGTCTGACCTCTCCCAACCAGGATTGTAACTCGCATTTCCCGCTTCCACACGTGAGCTCGTGGTGGAAATTCCACGTTCCTATGACGGGAGTTATTCCATAAATAGGATAATGCCGCTATTTACTTAACAAACAAAGTGGTGCCCATTTTATCGGCCCAGGAAGTATGATGGTGATGAGTCTGACCCCTCCGGAACGGGATTGTAACTCGCATCTCCCGCTTACAGACGTGAGCTCGTGGTGGAAATTCCACGTTCCTATGACGGGGGTTATTCCATGAATAGGATAATACCGATGTTTACTTAACAAACAAAGTGGTGCTCATTTTATCGGCCCAGGAGTATGATGGGGCTTGGCGAGCGAATGGCGCAGTGAACACACGGGGTTCTGGTTAACGCATTGCCCTGTAAGTTGGCAACAACAATCTCACGAGAGAATTGTATTTGATGAAATGACACCTCCGATTCGCGCGGTTGGCTACGTATGGTGCTAAAGAAGTTCAACGTACACACTGCCCATAGACTCAACACTGCCCATAGACTCAACACTGCCCATAGACTCAACACTGCCCATAGACTCAACACTGCCCATAGACTCAACACTGCCCATAGACTCAACACTGCCCATAGACTCAACACTGCCCCATAGACTCAACACTGCCCATAGACTCAACACTGCACCATAGACTCAACACTGCCCATAGACTCAACACTGCCCATAGACTCAACACTGCCCATAGACTCAACACTGCCCATAGACTCAACACTGCCCATAGACTCAACACTGCCCATAGACTCAACACTGCCCATAGACTCAACACTGCCCATAGACTCAACACTGCCCATAGACTCAACACTGCCCATAGACTCAACACTGCCCATAGACTCAACACTGCCCATAGACTCAACACTGCCCATAGACTCAACACTGCCCATAGACTCAACACTGCCCATAGACTCAACACTGCCCATAGACTCAACACTGCCCATAGACTCAACACTGCCCATAGACTCAACACTGCCCATAGACTCAACACTGCCCATAGACTCAACACTGCACCATAGACTCAACACTGCCCATAGACTCAACACTGCACCATAGACTCAACACTGCCCATAGACTCAACACTGCCCATAGACTCAACACTGCCCATAGACTCAACACTGCCCATAGACTCAACACTGCCCATAGACTCAACACTGCCCATAGACTCAACACTGCCCATAGACTCAACACTGCCCATAGACTCAACACTGCCCATAGACTCAACACTGCCCATAGACTCAACACTGCCCATAGACTCAACACTGCCCATAGACTCAACACTGCCCATAGACTCAACACTGCCCATAGACTCAACACTGCCCATAGACTCAACACACTGCCCATAGACTCAACACTGCCCATAGACTCAACACTACCCATAGACTCAACACTGCCCATAGACTCAACACTGCCCATAGACTCAACACTGCCCATAGACTCAACACTACCCATAGACTCAACACTGCCCATAGACTCAACACTGCCCATAGACTCAACACTGCCCATAGACTCAACACTGCCCATAGACTCAACACTGCCCATAGACTCAACACTGCCCATAGACTCAACACTGCCCATAGACTCAACACTACCCATAGACTCAACACTGCCCATAGACTCAACACTGCCCATAGACTCAACACTGCCCATAGACTCAACACTGCCCATAGACTCAACACTGCCCATAGACTCAACACTGCCCATAGACTCAACACTGCCCATAGACTCAACACTGCCCATAGACTCAACACTGCCCATAGACTCAACACTGCCCATAGACTCAACACTGCCCATAGACTCAACACTGCCCATAGACTCAACACTGCCCATAGACTCAACACTGCCCATAGACCAACACTACCCATAGACTCAACACTACCCATAGACTCAACACTGCCCATAGACTCAACACTGCCCATAGACTCAACACTGCCCATAGACTCAACACTGCCCATAGACTCAACACTGCCCATAGACTCAACACTGCCCATAGACTCAACACTGCCCATAGACTCAACACTGCCCATAGACTCAACACTGCCCATAGACTCACACTACCCATAGACTCAACACTGCCCATAGACTCAACACTGCCCATAGACTCAACACTGCCCATAGACTCAACACTGCCCATAGACTCAACACTACCCATAGACTCAACACTGCCCATAGACTCAACACTGCCCATAGACTCAACACTGCCCATAGACTCAACACTGCCCATAGACTCAACACTGCCCATAGACTCAACACTGCCCATAGACTCAACACTGCCCATAGACTCAACACTGCCCATAGACTCAACACTGCCCATAGACTCAACACTGCCCATAGACTCAACACTGCCCATAGACTCAACACTGCCCATAGACTCAACACTGCCCATAGACTCAACACTGCCCATAGACTCAACACTGCCCATAGACTCAACACTGCCCATAGACTCAACACTACCCATAGACTCAACACTGCCCATAGACTCAACACTACCCATAGACTCAACACTGCCCATAGACTCAACACTGCCCATAGACTCAACACTGCCCATAGACTCAACACTGCCCATAGACTCAACACTGCCCATAGACTCAACACTGCCCATAGACTCAACACTGCCCATAGACTCAACACTGCCCATAGACTCAACACTGCCCAGACTCAACACTACCCATAGACTCAACACTGCCCATAGACTCAACACTACCCATAGACTCAACACTGCCCATAGACTCAACACTGCCCATAGACTCAACACTGCCCATAGACTCAACACTGCCCATAGACTCAACACTGCCCATAGACTCAACACTGCCCATAGACTCAACACTGCCCATAGACTCAACACTGCCCACAGACTCAACACTGCCCATAGACTCAACACTGCCCATAGACTCAACACTGCCCATAGACTCAACACTGCCCATAGACTCAACACTGCCCATAGACTCAACACTGCCCATAGACTCAACACTGCCCATAGACTCAACACTGCCCAT
>NC_083845.1:5988077-6005292 GCF_015708825.2 Lethenteron reissneri
GCTTAATGCTGGCAGACAATCATCTGACCCATAGGTGGCAGCCATCTCAAGCCAGAGGACGAGAGGACTCTAGCCGCCACGCATATAAAGGATTTATAGTGAAAAACTTTGTTTTTACGGGTTAATTTTTTATACTCTTTGGTTCTTTCGGTAAAGTCACGTAGGTTTAAGATAAATTAAATTATGACGTTTCGGGCGCAACACAAGCGTCCGTCATCAGGTGGGAAAGCATGGTCTGCTGCTGAGGCAGACTGTTTTAAAAGGTTTGAAATGGGTGTAGCCCAAGGGTCATAAAGAAGTGGCCGGGGCTAGTGATGTTAATGTGAGAAATTAGCATGTAACTGGGCACAGCAGTAGTTATGTTAATGTGAGAGATTAGCATGATGTTAATGTGAAGAATTAGCATGTAACTGGGTACGGAAGTGGCTATGTTAATGTGAGAAATTAGCATGATGTTAATGTGAGAATTTAGCATGTAACTGGGCACGGAGGTGGCTATATTAATGTGAGAGATTAGCATGATGTTAATGTGAGGGATTAGCATGTAACTGGGCACGGCAGTAGCTATGATAATGTGAGAGATTAGCATGATATTAATGTGAGAAATTAGCAAGTAACTGGGTACGGAAGTGGCTATGTTAATGTGAGAGATTAGCATGAAATAACAGCTGACATAGGCAGGTAGAATGGAAACATCACAGTCAGTTAAGACTTTACCTGGTTAATAACGTCCTTCCAATGTTTCGATTTAAAGCTTTCGTGACTGCAGGGATCCATCTTCTTGGTTCTTTCGGTAAAGTCACGTAGAAGGGAAATAATAAAATAATACAAATAAAACATAACAAAATAAAATAATTCTCACGACGTTTCGGCTACAACGCAAGCAGCCGTCTTATTATTTTATTACTTCCCTTCTACGTGACTTTACCGAAAGAACCAAGAAGATGGGTCCTTCCAATGATTGCTCAGTTTATTTAACCAGCTGCATAACTCACAAGCAACCTGGATATCACGATTCAAAATGCGGACGGGAAAAATAAACCAGAGGATCCGGAGAAAAATCCACGCGATCACGGGAAGAGAGCGAGACACACACACCGCAAACTCCAAATATATTAAATCTATTTTTATTTTACCAGGTAAGGCCCTACAGAGCTGTTTAGATTTTTTATCTTTTCAGAAGAGACCGTGCTATCACAAATGACAGCTCAACGAAGTAGGCGTCTTATCATCATCATCATCATCACGTGGACATTTATAGCAGCAGCTAAATCTTCTTTGGTTCTTTCGGTAAAGTCGCGTAGAAAGAAAATAAATTGAATAATGGAATACGACGTTTCGATTGCAACACAAGCAACCGTTATCAGGTAGAACTCAATTTGAGAGAGAGACAAAAACACAGACACGGAGACACACAGACAGACACAGAGAGAGAGAGACAACACAGAGACACAGAGAGAGAGACACACAGAGAGACACACAACATAGACACACACAACATAGACACACACACAGAGACACACACATAGGCACACAGACAAACACACAAGCAGAGAGAGACAACACAGAGACACACAGAGAGACACACAACACAGAGACGCACAGAGAGAGACACACAACATAGACACACAGACAGACACACAGAGAGAGAACACAGAGACACACAGAGAGAGACACACAACATAGAAACACAGAGAGAGACAACACAGAGAGACACACAAGCAGAGAGAGACACACAACATAGACTCACACAGAGAGAGACACACAACACAGAGGTACACACAGAGAGACACACAACATAGACTCACACAGAGAAAGACACACAACATAGACTCACACAGAGAGAGACACACAACATAGACTCACACAGAGAAAGACACACAACATAGACTCACACAGAGAAAGACACACAACATAGACTCACACAGAGAAAGACACACAACATAGACTCACACAGAGAAAGACACACAACATAGACTCACACAGAGAGAGACACACAACATAGACTCACACAGAGAGAGACACACAACATAGACTCACACAGAGAGACACACAACATAGACACACAGAGACCCAATGCTTCTGTGTCGAGGCCTTAAAAAGAAAGAGAGATGGGGGGGGGGGGCAGAGAGAGAGAGGTGGGTCTGCTGGGGCATCTGCTGGAGCAGAGAAATCAGCATGTCAATGAATTAGCCAAACCTTGCAAACCAGTGGGTGTTCTTCTTCCTAACCTGGGGGTGCATGCCACCCCGTGTGGGTGAATGCCACCCCCTGTGGGTGCATGCCACCCCCTGTGGGTGCATGCCACCGCCTGTGGGTGCATGCCACCCCCTGTGGGTGCATGCCACCCCCTGTGGGTGCATGCCACCCCCAGGGGGTGCAAAATGCCCTTTCTGGGAGGGGGAGCTAGCGAGACGTGGCCAGTTTTTTTGTTCAAAGGTAAATCATCGAAAACACCAATTAAGCACGGGGCAACGTAAGTAACACAACTTATCTTCTTGATGGTTTCGGTAAAGTCACGTAGGAGGGAAATAATAAAATAATAAAAATAAAACATGATAAAATACAATTCTCACTATTTTATTTTTATTATTTTATTATTTCCCTTCTACGTGACTTTACCAAAAGAACCAAGAAGATGAATCCCTGCAGTCACGAAAGCTTTAAATCGAAATTGAACACAACTTACTTTGTTTCATCAAACCCCGCTACGTAGTTATTAACGCTGTAAATTGTTTGCGATCGCGAGCCAAAGGGGTGCAAGGCTGCAATCAAAGGTGAAGAACCTCTGCTCGAGAAAGCATCTTTTTTTAATGCGGAGGGGAAAAATCCGGAGGACCCGGAGAAAAATCCATGCGACCACGTGTAGAGAGAGGCGAGAGAGAGAGACACGCAAACTACAAATATACAGCAGCAGGCGTCAGGGTCGGGATCGAAACCACGACCTCCTGCACACCAGGCGAGGTAGTCAACATCTCCTAGCCACCGTGATGATGAGATTACTACACACTACTATTATCATTATCACTACTAAACACTTTTATTCAACTTGCCCTGTTCTCTGTCGACATTCTTCCCAACCTCTGACGCTTTAACATCTGCGCGTCTACGAAGCCCTTCGAACGGGAGCTGAAACGTCGGACAAGCAGAGGCTCGTCGTCACGTGACAATTCAAAGATGTTTTTTTTATTTAAAGAACCGGTCCAGTTTCCTCCAATCCCTGAGGCCCTTTGTGGTTTTTTTCGTACTTAATGTCTAATCTTAATTTGCAACTATTTCAAATGTATTAGAATTACCCGGGCAATAATGAACTATTCTTATTGTTTGGATTGAAAGATACAAAATTAATAGGTACGGATACTATTTTTTTTTTTTACAAAATTAACATGAAAATATGACACTATAATATAGTAATAGGTTTTTACCCTTTCAACTGTTTTTGTACCAGTTGAAATGGTAAAAACCTATTACTACATGAAAATATGAGATTTAAAAAAGAACACGTTTTTCAATGCACACCCTTTCATCTGCGCTCGAAAGTAGAAATTAAATTATCTTGACCCCAGAATTAATTAAATTGAATGTGCTGAATAAAAGTGGGTGCCTTGAGTAAAGAAAATTAAACATGCCGAAATCAAGCCAGCCACTTTTCTTCGGCGCATCACATTTAATTAATTCTGGGGTCAAAATAACGCATTTTCTACTTTTTGAGTGCGAATGAAAGTGTGTGCATTGCCAGCCGGGTGGTTGTTATTACCTATTTTATTTCCTCCGCTATCGTTGCCTCTAACTGTGCAGCTGCTGTCTCGCTCGAAAAGAGAACAATTCGACAAGACGGACCCCGACTCGCAAAATAAACAAGCCACTCAGTTACCCCACATCATCCTGTCCACTCACACGCGCCACTCATCGAACTATACTCACTCACTGATCCACCCACGCACGCTGACACTCATTCGCAAACTCACTCACTCACCCACTCACTCACCCACTCGCTCACTCAGCAACTAACCCACTCACTCATCCACTCGCTCACTCACCCACTCACTCACCCACTCACTCACCCACTCACTCACCCACTCACTCACCCACTCACTCGCACACTCAGCAACTAACCCACTCACTCACTCACCCACTCACTCACCCACTCATTCACCCACTCACTCACCCACTCACTTACCAACTCGCTCACTCATCCACTCACTCACTCACCCAATCAGCAACTAACCAACTCGCTCAGCCACTCGCTCACTCATCCACTCACTCATCCACTCACTCGCCCACTCACTCGCCCACTGAGAAACTAACCAACTCACTCACCCACTCACTCACCCACTCATTCACCCACTCACTCGCCCACTCACAAACTAACCCACCCACTCACCCACTCACTCACTCACCCACTCACTCGCCCACTCAGCAACTAACCCACTCACTCACCCACTCACTCACTCACTCACCCACTTACGCACTCACTCACCCACTCACCCACTCACTCACCCACTCACTTACTCACTCACTCACTCACCCACTCACTCGCCCACTCAGCAACTAACCCACTCACTCACCCACTCACCCACTCACTCGCCCACTCAGCAACTAACCCACTCACTCATCAACTCGCTCACCCACTCACCCACTCACTCACCCACTCACTCACTCACCCACTCACTCGCCATCTCAGCAACTAATCCACTCACTCACCCACTCGCTCACTCACCCACTCACTCACTCACCCACTCGCTCACTCACTCACCCACTCACTCACTCACTCACCCACTCACCCACTCACTCACCAACTCGCTCACCCACCCACTCAATCACTCATCACTCACTCGCTCACTCAGCAACTAACCCATTCACGCACCCACTCGTTCACTCAACAACAACCGCCATTCGCCACTAAGTGGCGGTGACGTCACCACGACGCTTGTGCCAGGCCATGTGCACCTTGAGGCCACGTGAAGTGTCGAACGCCCGCTGGCAGGAGGTCACGGGGCAGACCCAGGTGCCACGGGTCGACTGACTGAGATGACCGAGATGACTGGCTGATGAACCACCTGTGCCCCCTACTGTGCCAACTTGCTGTGCTTTAGCCACCCGGCGCCCCGCTCGTTGTTGTGAGCGTCACTCCTCCGCCCTCCGTTGTTATTGGAGGGCGACTGCCTCCAACTGCCCAGTAGCGTCCTTCACGAGCCTCCTTCACAGAGGCCGATCTTGACACCGCTGGTACCAGTCATCGGTACTACATCACTCCATCTCTTCTCTAGCCCGTGCCGCGCCCGTTTAGTCCCCTCGATCCGGCCGAACAAAAGCTGTTTCAGCATGCGGTGGCTGGGCATGCGGGCTACATGACCCAGCCAACGCAGCCTTGCCAGCCGGAGGAGCTCATCGATGAGACTTTGTCCAGATCTTTCAAGGATTTGTGAGCTCCTCACACAATCCAGCCTGGTTAAACTCAGGATGGATCGTAGGCAGGCCAGCCTAAATGTTTCCAACCGGCGAAGATGCTCCATTAGGGGGGTTCCACGTTTCACAAGCGTAGAGAAGGGAGAGAATGACTTCGGCCGAGAAGACTTGAAGCTTCGTGCGGAGCGACAGACCAGGTAGCTTCCACACAGCGTTACGCAATCTATGAAAAGATATTGCCGCTCGATTGATTCGGAGTGAGACCTCTGCTGTTAAACTGGAGCCGGTCATAAGCACACTGCCCAGGTATGGGAAACTCTCCACTCTCTCCACAACTGCCCATTCACCGATTGGGAGTATCCGATGGTACAAAATACCCAGGCAGGTGCTTAGTTTTGGTGGGGCTGATGGTAAGGCCCCACCTCTTAGTGGCACGCTCCAGTCTCAGCAGCATCGGCATACATAAAATAAACAAAGATCCCCCGTGTAGCCTTAACAGACTGTAGGGGCAAGTGCTGTTAGCGAGCACCTACGAAGGCCGAAACGGTACACCGCCTTTGTCTCCCCAGTGGCGATGTTTACACACCGCACCAGGTACTCATTTAAGGCTGAGTCGACCTAGGGGAGGCCCAGGACCGGTTCAGATAATCGTCACTGGTGTTTGCCGTGAGCAGGAATCGAACTCGGGTCGCCAGGTTCATAGCGCAGCGTAGCGCTAACCGCTCCACCACCGCTCCCCACACACTGTCACACACCTACACACTGCCACACACACCCACTGCCACACACACACACACTGCCACACACACACACACTGCCACACACATACACACTGCCACACACACTGCCACACACACACACTGCCACACACACACACTGCCACACACACACACACTGCCACACACATACACACTGCCACACACACTGCCACACACACACACTGCCACACACACGCTCACACACTGCCACACACACACACACTGCCACACACACACACTGCCACACACACACACTACCACACACACACACACTGCCACACACATACACACTGCCACACACACTGCCACACACACACACTGCCACACACACACACACTGCCACACACACACACACTGCCACACACATACACACTGCCACACACACTGCCACACACACACACACACTGCCACACACACGCTCACACACGCGCACGCGCGCACTCTCTCACGCGCACATCATTCATCATCCGGACAGAAAATGAAATGGAATTACTGAGCTTCTGCGCAGAAACATAAAAAAAATCAAATGCGCTCAGGTGAAAGCCCATTTCGGCCGAGAATCGGCGCTAATGGATAATTACCGTGTTCTGGGTGCATGGGCTCGAGACACAGAGGGCTCCAAATCCCACGTGCAAATTTCGCTCGCTCAAAAGGAGAGGCGATTGTGAAGAATGAAATATGAGAATAGACATGGGCTGCGAGATTCTCCACGACGGGCAAAAGCTGTTTGGCTTTCAAGAAGAAAGACGGATTTCAGACCCACTCACCCACGCGTTCATTCATCCACTCGCACACTCACTCACTGACCCACTCACCCACGCGCTCATCCATCCACTCACTCATTTACCCACTCGCCCAGTCTCTCATCCATCCACTCACTCACTGAGCCACTCACCCACGCGTTCATTCATCCACTCGCACACTCACTCACTGAGCCACTCACCCACGCGTTCATCCATCCACTCACTCAACCACTCAGTCACCCACTCAGCCAATGACCCAATCACCCACGCGCTCATCCATCCACTCACTCAACCACTCAGTCACCCACTCAGCCAATGACCCAATCACCCACTCGCTCATTCATCCACTCGCCGACTCACTCACTGACCCACTCACTCACGCGCTCATTCATCCACTCACTCATTTACCCACTCGCCCAGTCTCTCATCCATCCACTCACTCAACCACTCAGTCACCCACTCAGCCACTCGCTGATCCATCCACTCACTCAACCACTCAGTCACCCACTCAGCCACTGACCCAATCACACACTCGTTCATCCATCCACTCGCCCACTTCACTCACTGACCCACTCACCCACGCGTTCATCCATCCACTCACTCATTTACCCACTCGCCCAGTCTCTCATCCATCCACTCACTCAACCACTCAGTCACCCACTCAGCCACTCACTGATCCATCCACTCACTCAACCACTCAGTCACCCACTCAGCCACTGACCCAATCACACACTCGTTCATCCATCCACTCGCCCACTTCACTCACTGACCCACTCACCCACGCGTTCATCCATCCACTCACTCATTTACCCACTCGCCCAGTCTCTCATCCATCCACTCACTCAACCACTCAATCACCCACTCAGCCACTCGCTGATCCATCCACTCACTCAACCACTCAGTCACCCACTCAGCCACTGACCCAATCACACACTCGCTCATCCATCCACTCGCCCACTTCACTCACTGACCCACTCACCCACGCGCTCATCCATCCACTCACTCATTTACCCACTCGCCCAGTCTCTCATCCATCCACTCACTCAACCACTCAGTCACCCACTCAGCCACTCGCTGATCCATCCACTCACTCAACCACTCAGTCACCCACTCAGCCACTCGCTGATCCATCCACTCACTCAGTCACCCACTCACTCACTTACCCACTCGCCCACTCACTCATCCATCCACTCAATCATCCACTCAGTCACCCAAACGAGCCACTCGCTCACCCACCCACCCACACACCCACCCACTCACTCATTCACCCACATACCCACTCAACCACCCACTCACCCATCAATTCTGGACCGGTCCTGGGCCTTCCCCTAGGTCGACTCAGCCTTAAACGAGTATCCCGTCCACATTCGCGTTGGGGAGACAAAGGCGGCCGGGCGTGGTGCTGGCCACCCACCACCTCGCGCGCCGTTTGGATCTTCATAGGTGCTCGCTAACAGCACTTGCCCCTACAGCCCGTGGAGGTTACATGGGGGACATTTGTTTTGACACGACCAGTCACGAATTGGCTGTGTTGGGTGGTGGTGGGTGTGACGACACACCATTAATATTTTTGTAAACGCGATCGAGAGCGGTGGCGCAACGGATAGCGCACTGCGCTACGAACTCGGCAGCCCGAGTGGCGTTCCATGCGGTGGCGGTGCTTTGAGCCCTCCCCTAGGTCGGCTCGGCCTTAAACGGGTCACGTGGCACCGCGTTTGGCCTTGCCCCAACAGCATGGGCGTTGGGGACCTTTATTAAATCCTTTATTAAATCCTTTATTAAATCCTTTATTAAATCCTTTATTAAATCCTTTATATTAAGTTCGCTTGCTTGCGTGCTTGCGTGCTTGCTTGCTTGCTTATGACCGTGCAAATCTTTCGGTCGTTTTTTAACCCACTTCCCGTGATCCAATCGAGCTGACATTTTCCACACAGACTCGTTGTGCGTGACAATTAATGTTCGTGAAATTTTTTTTCCAACATTTTACACTTTTTAGGACAAAAATATTAGATTTAATTACCAATTGCTTAATGGTGGCAGGCAATCATCTGACCCATAGGTGGCAGCCATCTCAAGCCAGAGGACGAGAGGACTCTAGCCGCCACGCATATAAAGGATTTATAGTGAAAAACTTTGTTTTTACGGGTTATACTTGTTTATTTTTTGTTAAATCTCCGTTTGGTAGATTTTGTGCCGAGGATAAAATTTACGAACCGGGCCTATTGATGATTCCCAACGGGGGTGTGGGGGTGGGGGGCACAGAATGATCAGAATTCTCACCACCACGACGACAAAAGGGGATCAACCTAACCCAGTCGACACGCATGGAGCCATCGATTTCTCGTATCCGCTCGGGGCGTTCACAGAGTAGAGAAAACGCAAGCGCCACGCACCACAACTCACAACACATGCACACCACACGCTTACATACACACAACATACACACCACACACAACACACCACACACAGAACACCACACACACACCACACACACCACACACAACACACACACCACACACACCACACACACCACACACAACACACACAACACACACAACACACACACACCACACACAACACACACAACACACACAACACACACACACCACACACACACAACATACACCACACACAACACACACACACCACACACAACACACACACAACACACACAACACACCACACGCTTATATACACACAACACACACACCACACAACACACCACACACACAACACACACACACCACACACACACACCACACACAACACACACACCATACACAACACACCACACGCTTACATACACACAACATACACACCACACACAACACACCACACACAGAACACCACACACACACCACACACACACCACACACACCACACACAACACACACACCACACACAACACACACACCACACACAACACACACACACCACACACACACAACATACTCCACACACAACACACACACACCACACACAACACACACACAACACACACAACACACCACACGCTTATATACACACAACACACACAGCACACACAACACACCACACACACACAACACACACACACCACACACACACAACATACACCACACACAACACACACACACCACACACAACACACACACCATACACAACACACCACACGCTTATATACACACACAACACACACCACACATGCACACCACACGCTTATATACACACCACACACACACCACACACAACACACCACACACAGAACACCACACAACACACACTACACACACAACATACACACCACACACAACACACCACACAACACACACACCACACACAACACACCACGCAACAAACACGCACCACAACTCACACAACACATGCACACCACACGCTTACATACACTCAACACACACACCACACACAGAACACCACACACACACCACACACAACATACACCACACACAACACACACACACCACACACAACACACACACACCACACACAACACACACCACACACACCACACTCACAACACACACACCACACAGAACACACGTACATAACACACACGTAACACCCACACAACACACACGCCACACTCACAACACATACACACCACACACAACACACACACCACACACAACACACACACCACACACACACACATAACACCCACATACACACCACACACTCACCACACACAACCCACACACACGCCACACTCACAACACATACAGTACACACCACACACACACTACACACAACACGCACACTACACACAACACACACACCACACACAGACACATAACACACCACACAGACACAGCACACAACGCCTGGACTACAGGAGGTCGTGGGTTCGATCCCTGACCCTTAACGCCTGCTGCTGTATATTTGGAGTTTGCGTGTCTCTCTCTCTCATCATCATCACGGTGGCTCGGAGATGTTAACTACCTCGCCTGGTGTACAGGAGTTTGTGGGTTCGATCCCGACCCTGGCGACGCCTGCTGCTGTGTATTTGGAGTTTGCGGTGTCTCTCTCTTCCCGTGTTCGCGTGCATTTTTACTCCCGATTTCATCTTGTTTTTTTCCCGTCCACATTTAAAATCGCCGTTTGTTTTGAATGTTTTGGCTGCTATATATTTCCACGTCATGATAAGCCACTTCGTTGGGCCATCGTTTGTGATATCCAAGTCGCTTCTGAAAAAGAGTTACACGGCTCTGTGGGCCGTACCTGGTAAAATAAAATTGATTTAGGATATTTAGGAGTTTGCATTTCTCTCTCACTTCCTGTGGTCACATGGATTTTTCTCCGGGTCCCTCTGGCCCCCCCCCCCCTCTCCACATTTAGAATGAACATCACCACGCGTTTAGAGTATTTTGGCTATTCTTTGGGTCTTTCGATAAAGTCACGTAGGTTCGATCCAGGACCCTGTGACTTTACCGAAAGACCCAAAGAATATGAATTCCTGCAGTCGCGAAAGCTTTAAGTCGAGTATTTTGGCTGCTGCAGGACATTTCAAACACGATGATGACGATGATCATTTGTCATATCCAGTTGGCTTTGTAGAAAGAGCTAAAACGCTCAGCAGTGGACCTTAACCGGAAAAATGCATAATAATTCATAATGAAACTCACCCAATCAAAGACGAGTACTAACCTCCCCCCCCCCCTCTCTCACCGCAGAGTCACGTGATTCGTCAGGGGGGAGGGGGGGCGGGGTCAATAGTGACGAACAGGACGCGTCATTGACGGCCTTGACCGCGTGGCTTATGGCGGAGAAGCGCCGCTCAACGTGCCGTCGACACCCCAAAAATAATGAACGTCTCCAGCCGATGAAACCGCGATCGCGTTAACCTGGCGGCATTCTTTTCGCCAAATCCACTGCCGGGCGAACGACGCCTTCCCGCCTCGTTGGTCCACGAGCGCTTTGGCGTTTGGCCAAACTTCACCACGCGGGTCGACGCTGAGCGGTCGGGCGACGGTGAGAGGCCTCGAGATGAGGTCACACGTCGTTCGGCAATTATCGAGCCATCGCTCGCCCGCTCGCTCGGAAAGCCGCGTTCCATTCATCTTCTTGGTTCTTTCGGTAAAGTCACGTAGAAGGGAAGTAATAAAATAATAAAAATAAAACATCATAAAATAATTCTCACGACGTTTCGGCCACAACGCAAGCAGCCGTCTTCAGGTGAAGAACAGGTCTGTCGAGAAGGGTACGGGTACCCGATTGCGACCTCTGGGATGAAGCCATGTTGCAGGCGCGGGTGGGTTGATTCTAGGAACTTGAATTGTGAGAAGAGACAAGACATTGGGAAATGAGTGACAAACGGTGACTCACCAGTGACTCACGGCCTACCCGTACCCGGCCGCACCAGGGTCGCAAACGGGTACCCGTACCCGGCCGGGTACGGCTAGCCGGGTATCGGGTAGGGTACGGGTATCGGGTAGCATACGGGTATCGGGTAGGGTACGGGTATCGGGTAGGGTACGGGTATCGGGTAGGGTACGGGTAGGGTACGGGTATCGGGTAAGGTACGGGTATCGGGTAGGGTACGGGTATCGGGTAGGGTACGGGTATCGGGTAGGGTACGGGTATCGGGTAGGGTACGGGTATCGGGTAGGGTACGGGTATCGGGTAAGGTACGGGTATCGGGTAGGGTACGGGTATCGGGTAGGGTACGGGTATCGGTTGTAGGTAGGTACGGGTAGGGTACGGGTATCGGTAGGGTACGGGTAGGGTAGGGTACGGGTATCGGGTAGGGTACGGTAGGGTACGGGTATCGGGTAGGGTACGGGTATCGGGTAGGGTACGGGTAGGGTACGGGTACGGGTAGGGTACGGGTAATCGGGTAGGGTACGGGTATCGGGTAGGGTACGGGTAATCGGTAGGGTACGGGTATCGGGTAGGGTACGGGTATCGGGTAGGGTACGGGTATCGGGTAGGGTACGGGTATCGGGTAGGGTACGGGTATCGGGTAGGGTACGGGTATCGGGTAGGGTACGGGTATCGGGTAGGGTACGGGTAGGGTACGGGTATCGGGTAGGGTAACGGGTATCGGTAAGGTACGGGTAATCGGGTAGGGTACGGGTATCGGGTAGGGTACGGGTATCGGGTAGGGTACGGGTATCGGGTAGGGTACGGGTATCGGGTAGGGTACGGGTATCGGGTAGGTACGGGTATCGGGTAGGGTACGGGTTATCGGGTAGGATACGGGTATCGGGTAGGGTACGGGTATCGGGTAGGGTATGGGTATCGGGTAGGGTACGGGTATCGGGTAGGGTACGGGTAGGGTAGGGTACGGGTATCGGGTAGGGTATGGGTATCGGGTACCCGGTTGCGACCTCTGCCGCGTTCTGACGGCTGCGCGCGGCGCGAAAAGTGTTCCCCAACGGAGAGAGAGGACCGGGGGTTCGGAGGGAGCCAAGAAAATAAAACCGCGCGTCGCATTAAAAAAGACGGCAGTTGCGTTTCACGAGGCACCGATATCATGATTAGACCCACTCCCCACCCACCCACCAACCAACCGACCGACCTATCGACCCGCCGCCCTAACAAATCGTAAAGGAAAAAAAACCCACCACCACATTCCCAAAGGGTGTCTGAAACAGCGTTACGGGCGAAACACCACAGGCACAATAATCCATATTAAGGATGGAGGGAGGGAGTGGAGTGGAGGGAGTGGAGGGAGTGGAGGGACGCAAGGAGTGGAGTAAGGGATGGGAGGGAGTGGAGGGAGGCAAGGAGGGAGAGGAGAGAACGAGTGGAGGGAGTGGAGGGAGGGAGTGGAGCGAGTGGAGGGAGGGAGTGGAGCGAGTGGAGGGAGGGAGTGGAGGGAGTGGAGGGAGGGAGTGGAGCGAGTGGAGGGAGGGAGTGGAGCGAGTGGAGGGAGGGAGTGGAGGGAGTTGAGGGAGTGGAGGGAGTGAAGGGAGGGATTTGAGGGAATGGAGGGTGGCAGGGAGTGGAGTGGAGGGAGTGGAGGCAGGGAGTGGAGGGAGTGGAGGGATTGGTGGGAGGAGGTGGAGGGAGTGGAGGCAGGGAGTGGAGGGAGTGGAGGGATTGGTGGGAGGAGGTGGAGGGAGTGGAGGGAGTGGAGGCAGGGAGTGGAGGGAGTGGAGGGATTGGTGGGAGGAGGTGGAGGGAGTGGAGGGAGTGGAGGCAGGGAGTGGAGGGAGTGGAGGGATTGGTGGGAGGAGGTGGAGGGAGTGGAGGGAGTGGAGGCAGGGAGTGGAGGGAGTGGAGGGATTGGTGGGAGGAGGTGGAGGGAGTGGAGGGAATGGAGGCAGGGAGTGGAGGGAGTGGAGGGAGGGGGGGATGCTCACAAAAACGCGTTCCCCTTTTCTACAGAATGTCGGACACGCAACTTGCACCCAAGGATGTGTCACGAAAATATAACAGGACCCTGTGGGGTGGGCTGGTAGGACCGAACAATTGAATGGCTATAATAAAATGAAATGGCAAAAAATGGCCGCCAATAAGTGGATGCCCCGTGGCCCCGCCCCCTCCACCCGCGTAACCCCGCCCCGGCCACGAGTGGCCCCGCCCCCTGCCGCTGTAGCCCCGCCCCCTGCCGCTGTAGCCCCGCCCCCTGCCGCTGTAGCCCCGCCCCCTGCCGCTGTAGCCCCGCCCAATAGACCCCGAGCGGGGGAGAGATTCCCAGGCCTGGCTCGGCTGGAGACCCGCCGACGAGGGAGGGGGGGGTAGGGAGTTGTTTTTAATGTAAAAGCTTTAAATGTAAATGTTTCTATTAAAAAAAATCAGGGAATGTAACATTGTTAAACATTAACTCCCTTTCACACACGCGGGGGTACGATACGAAGGGAGAGTTTCAGGCCTAGGTCTCGGTTTTTGAAGGGTCATGCCAAGTGTTTGCAGTAGGGGGCGATGTTGCTACACGGACGGACGATATAATCTATTGGTGTCTGGTCCACTTCGTTCCTACCAGTAAAATTATATCCCCTCCCACCCCCCACCGCTGCTGCCACTCGTATGTAAATGCCAGTAGTTTGTTTTATCTCTTAAATATTCCTGTTAATGTATTGTATGTTGTTTGCCTGCTGCGGCGGAGGGAGGGGGGCAGGAGGAGGGGGGGCAGGGGGAGGGGGGCAGGGGGAGGGGGGAGGGGATATTTATGGGTGCAACCCCCCGAGTCTATTTGCGTGCCAACCCTCACTTACAAAGACAAAGTTACCCCGACCCCCGTAGTAGCCTCAGCAGACCGCAGGGGCAAGTGCTGCCCGTTAGGCAAGTAGCTCCATCGGAGGCCAGAACGGCACGCGGTGGATCGGTGGGTGGGTGGGTAGGACCAGATCCCGACCGCCTTTGTCTCCCCAGTGGCGATGTTCGCAAGGGGAAGCCAATGAGCGTTTCAGGTGTTCGTCAACAGTGTTGGCCGTGAGCGGGAATCGAACTCGGGTCGCCGGGTTTGCAGCGCAGTGCGATGACCGCTGCACCACCGCTCCCCACGCACAGACAACGATCCCCGTCATATAGCACACACGCACTCATCCACTCACTCGCTCACCGACTCACTCAGCCATTGACTCACTCACTCACTCACCCACTGACTCACTCACCCACTGACCCACTCGCTCATCGACTCACTCAGCCATTGACTCACTCACTCACCCACTGACTCATTCACTCAACCACTGACCCACTCGCTCACCGACTCACTCGCCCATTGACTCACTCACCCACCCATTGACTCAATTGCTCACCGACTCACTCACCCATTGACTCACTCACCCACCCATTGACTCACTCACTCAACCACTGACCCAATCGCTCACCGACTCACTCACCCATTGACTCACTCACCCACCCATTGACTCATTCACTCACCCACTGACCCACTCGCTCACCGACTCACTCACCCATTGACTCATTCACTCACCCATTGACTCATTCGCTAAACCACTGACCCACTCGCTCACCGACTCACTCAGTCATTGACTCATTCGCTCAACCACTGACCCACTCGCTCACCGACTCACTCACCCATTGACTCACTCACTCACCCATTGACTCATTCGCTCAACCACTGACCCACTCGCTCACCGACTCACTCGCCCATTGACTCACTCACTCACCCATTGACTCATTCACTCAACCACTGACCCACTCGCTCACCGACTCACTCGCACATTGACTCACTCACCCACCCATTGACTCAATCGCTCACCGACTCACTCACCCATTGACTCACTCACCCACCCATTGACTCACTCACTCAACCACTGACCCAATCGCTCACCGACTCACTCACCCATTGACTCACTCACCCACCCATTGACTCATTCACTCACCCACTGACCCACTCGCTCACCGACTCACTCACCCACTGACTCATTCACTCACCCATTGACTCATTCGCTAAACCACTGACCCACTCGCTCACCGACTCACTCAGTCATTGACTCATTCGCTCAACCACTGACCCACTCGCTCACCGACTCACTCACCCATTGACTCACTCACTCACCCATTGACTCATTCGCTCAACCACTGACCCACTCGCTCACCGACTCACTCGCCCATTGACTCACTCACCCACCCATTGACTCATTCACTCACCCACTGACCCACTCGCTCACCGACTCACTCACCCACCCATTGACTCACTCACTCACCCATTGACTCACTCATCCATTGACTCATTCACCCATTGACTCATTCACTCACCCATTGACTCCTTCACTCAACCACTGAACCCACTCGCTCACTCACTCACTCACCCATTGACTCACTCACTCACCCATTGACTCATTCACTCAACCACTGACCCACTCGCTCACCGACTCACTCACCCATTGACTCACTCACTCACCCATTGACTCATTCGCTAAACCACTGACCCACTCGCTCACCGACTCACTCACCCATTGACTCACTCACTCACCCATTGACTCACTCACTCACGCACTCACTCGCTCACCTACTGAAAACGAATTTCCTGCCTAAAATATAAAAAAATCACTAACATAGCATCGCAATTATTCTTTATTTTTTTTTTTATCGCAATATATTGGGGGGGGGGGGACATTTTAAGCATATTTGAATATTTGGGGGATGTTATAATTACGAGCTTGACTCACACACTCACTCACTCACACCCCGGCCCCGTAACATTGTCCTGCGGAGGGAGCTGGTAGGAACGTCGGGTTGCTCGGTCAATGGCCTGCAGGGTCAACGGCGGCGTGGTGTATTCCGCAAATATGCCCGACTGTGAGGGCGGGCACAAGCCGGCGTGAGTAGGTTACACGTTGAGTTTTATAAGGGCACCACGGGGTGACCAGCCCCTCCCCACCCTCCCCAACCCAG
>NC_083845.1:6012982-6042747 GCF_015708825.2 Lethenteron reissneri
CCCATAGACTCAACACTGCCCATAGACTCAACACTCCCCATAGACTCAACACTACCCATAGACTCAACACTGCCCATAGACTCAACACTGCCCATAGACTCAACACTGCCCATAGACTCAACACTGCCCATAGACTCAACACTGCCCATAGACTCAACACTGCCCATAGACTCAACACTGCCCATAGACTCAACACTGCCCATAGACTCAACACTGCCATAGACTCAGCACTGCCCATAGACTCAACACTGCCCATAGACTCAACACTGCCCATAGACTCAACACTGACCATAGACTCAGCACTGCCCATAGACTCAACACTGCCCATAGACTCAGCACTGCCCATAGACTCAACACTGCCCATAGACTCAACACTGCCCATAGACTCAACACTGCCCATAGACTCAACACTGCCCATAGACTAACACTGCCCATAGACTCAACACTGCCCATAGACTCAACACTGCCCATAGACTCAACACTGCCCATAGACTCAACACTGCCCATAGACTCAACACTGCCCATAGACTAACACTGCCCATAGACTCAACACTGCCCATAGTATCAACACTGCCCATAGACTCAACACTGCACCATAGACTCAACACTGCCCATAGACTCAACACGGCCTATAGACTCAACACTACCCATAGACTCAACACTGCCCATAGACTCAACACTGCCCATAGACTCAACACTGCCCATAGACTCAACACTGCCCATAGACTCAACACTGCCCATAGACTCAACACTACCCATAGACTCAACACTACCCATAGACTCAACACTGCCCATAGACTAACACTGCCCATAGACTCAACACTGCCCATAGACTAACACTGCCCATAGACTCAACACTGCCCATAGACTCAACACTGCCCATAGACTCAACACTACCCATAGACTCAACACTACCCATAGACTCAACACTGCCCATAGACTCAACACTGCCCATAGACTCAACACTACCCATAGACTCAACACTGCCCATAGACTCAACACTGCCCATAGACTCAACACAGCCCATAGACTCAACACTACCCATAGACTCAACACAGCCCATAGACTCAACACTGCCCATAGACTCAACACTGCCCATAGACTCAATTCGCCCGGCTGAGTTTCCCGTCCTAAACTATTTAAACTTAAACTAAGGGTACATTTTACTGGTAGGAACCACCCGGTTCCACCAGCCCACAGGGGATTATTGTGCCCGTCCGTCCGTCGTGCATTAAAAAATGGGAGGGGTCGGGCTGGGTGGAGAGGGGAGGTTGGGGAGGGGCTGGGTGGGGAGGGGTTGGGTGGGGGGTGGGAGGGGTGGGGCTGGGTGGGTAGGGGCTGGTCACCCCGTGGTGCCCTTATAAAACTCAACGTTTCACCTACTCACGCCGGCTTGTGCCCGCCCTCACAGTCGGCCATATTTGCGGAATACACCACGCCGCCGTTGACCCTGCAGGCCATTGACCGAGCAACCCGACGTTCCTACCAGCTCCCTCCGCAGGAGGAGGAATGTGTTTATTTTACCAGGTAAGGCCTCGATATTGAGCGACGTGGCTATTTTTTTCAGAAACGACCTAGCCATCGCAAATGACGAAGTGGGCTCATCATCGTGATCATCGTGATCATCGTGTGGACATTAATAGCAACTGCCATCGACTCTTAGCGTGGTGACGTTGAATCTCAAGGTGGAGGGAAAAACCGGAGGACCCGGAGACCACTTGCAGAGAGACACGCAAACTCCAAATATACAGCAGCAGGCGTCAGGGTCGGGATCGAACCCACGACCTCCTGTATACCAGGCGAGGTAGTTAACATCTCCTAGCCACCGTGATGATGATGAGAGAGAGACACGCGAACTCCAAATATACAGCAGCAGGCGTCAGGGTCTGGGATCGAACCCACGACCTCCACATACCAGGCGAAGTAGTCAACATCTAGCCACCGTGACCCCCACCAACCCAATCCACGGCCAACTTCAGTGCCTGAGCGTCATCAGCCACGAACCGCTCCTGGGTTGCCCCCCACCCATCACCAAATCCGCGCTGACCGGCGCGGTGAAGTATGGTCAATTTAAATCCACGTGGGCGGAGAGCCACCCCACCCCCCACTTCCCCCACCCCACCGCCTCATCCACCAGTGGAGTGACGAAAAGCGGACGGACGTTGAAAACGCCGTCAGGAATCGAAAAGGGGACCGACGTTGAAATCGTCGTCAAGAAACTTGCGCCGTCTGCTGGACCCGACGAGTAATTGCGTGCGCGATGATTACGGGCCAATTAACTCTCCCCAAATCATCTCATGCCAATCAATGCAAGGGGGGGTGGGGGGGGTGGCGTCGTTGTCCCACTACTCGCTGTTGCCGTTCTCCTTCTCGCTCTTGTCTCTGAGCGCCCGAATGTGTCCAGAAGAGTGGCCCCTGCCAATGGCATCGGTCAACAACCCCCGAGCAACAGTCCGTGCTGCTGATGAAACCCCCCCCGGGGAATGTGGAAGCCGGCCCAGGTATGGGTTTGCCCTCGCCTTGACAGCAAGCGTTCGTTTCGGATTGATTCGAATCAAAACACTTTGTTCAGATTGACCCGATGTTCAACTCAAGTCTGAACCGATGTCCGGATTTGAACCGATGTTCAGATTTGATTTGTGATTTGAAACCTGGTTCTTCAGTGCGGCGAGCTGAAGGTCTCAGTACAGTCACCAATGACTTAAACAGAGATCTATAGACTCACACAGAGCCCCCAGGCACACACAGAGACCCATAGACACGCACAGACACCCACAGACGCACACAGAGACCCACAGACACACACAGAGACCCACAGACTCGCATACAGACCCACACACTCACATAGAGACCCACAGACACACACAGAGACCCACAGACTCACACAGAGGCCCACAGACTCACACAGAGACCCATAGACTCACACAGAGGCCCACAGACTCACACAGAGACCCACAGACTCACATAGAGACCCACAGACACACACAGACCCATAGACTCGCACAGAGACCCACAGACTCACACAGAGACCCACAGACTCACACAGAGACCCACAGACTCACACAGAGACCCACAGACTCAGACAGAGACCCACACACTCACACAGAGACCCACATACTTACACAGAGACCCACACACTCACACACAGACTCACACAGAGACCCACAGACTCACACAGAGACCCACAGACTCACACAGAGACCCACAGACTCACACAGAGACACACACACTCACACAGAGACCCACAGACTCACACACAGACACACAGACTCACACAGAGACCCACACACTCACACAGAGACCCACAGACGCACACAGAGATCCACAGACACACACAGAGACCCACAGACTCGCATACAGACCCACACACGCACATAGAGACCCACAGACACACACAGAGACCCACAGACTCACATAGAGACCCATAGACTCACACAGAGGCCCACAGACTCACACAGAGACCCACATACTCACATAGAGACCCACAGACACACACAGAGACCCACAGCCACACACAGAGACCCACAGACTCGCACACAGACCCACACACTCACATAGAGACCCACAGACACACACAGAGACCCACAGACTCACACAGAGACCCACAGACTCAGACAGAGACCCACACACTCACACAGAGACCCACAGACTTACACAGAGACCCACACACTCACACACAGACTCACACAGAGACCCACAGACTCACAGAGACCCACAGACTCACACAGAAACCCACAGACTCACACACAGACCCACAGACTCACACAGAGACCCACAGACTCACACAGAGACCCACAGACTCGCACAGAGACCCACAGACTCGCACCGAGACCCATAGACTCACAAAGAGACCTACACACTCACACAGAGACCCACAGACTCACACAGAGACCCACAGACTCACACAGAGACCCACAGACTCACACAGAGACCCACACACTCACACAGAGACCTACTGACTTACACAGAGACCCACACACTCACACACAGACCCACAGACTCACACAGAGACCCACAGACTCACACACAGACCCACAGACCCATCGTTTTTCGCGCCAGAAATTTGTTCCGAAAATGCTTGTGAATGGCACATTTCGCAATTAATGATATTGGACTAAGAAAATGTATCTTTTTAACGAATTACCTTGAATGAATACGTACGTAAGATATAAAATACATGAAAAATGTCGTAGCACAAATAAATACATTAAAAACCATTGCTATAATAAGCATAGTAAATACAAAAACATATTAAAGTTTTCAACAATAATTTATGAATGATGTTTTTTCTCTGTTTCTCTATCACTTTATCTCTCGTCACTTTATCTCTCATCACTTTATCTCATCACTTTAGCTCTCACCACTTTATCTCTCATCACTTTATCTCTCATCACTTTATCTCTCATCGCTTGATCTCTCACCACTCTCTCTCTCTATGCAGCAGTCGCATAGAGTTTCAGACGTGATTCGCGGATTCAGACTCGGTTCATCCATTAGGGGCGTTGGGACCACCACCCCATCAAGCAGTTGAAGATGAGAAATAATTTACCGAAGACAAGTGCTTTGCTATAATTCTTTTGCCGCGTTAAAAATAATGATTATTTCAACGTGAATTGCCAAACGAAGATAACATTCTAAAGTTGTTCGCATTAGAAACCGCTGCTGCGACTCCACGGTCTGATTCGTGTCTCGGGGCAGGTCTCGGGGCGGCCGTGAAGGCGTTCGAGCGAGAGATTTCACTTCATTTTCTTGGTTCTTTCGGTAAAGTCACGTAGAAGGGAAGTAATAAAATAATAAAAATAAAACATAATAAAACAATTCTCACGACGTTTCGGCCACAACGCAATCAGCCGTCCTCAGGTGAAGAACAGGTCTGTCGAGTCGACAGCGTCTGAATGAAACAGCACACGTGCTGATATATATGCTCCAAGCACGTGTGGTGTTTCATTCAGACGCTGTCTTTCCGACAGACCTGGTCTTCACCTGAGGACGGCTGCTTGCGTTGTGGCCGAAACGTCGTGAGAATTGTTTGATTATGTTAAAATTTTTATTATTTTATTACTTCCCTTCTACGTGACTGTACCGACAGAACCAAGAAGATGAATCCCTGCAGTCACGAAAGCTTTACATTGAAATTTCGCTTCGTTCGGCGCGAGTAGCTTCGAGCGTTGCAGCCACGCCGTTTGAGACCCATTCAGGGCGGTGAAAAAATTAACCCGTAAAAACAAAGTTTTTCACTCTAAATCCTTTATATGCGTGGCGGCTAGAGTCCTCTCGTCCTCTGGCTTGAGATGGCTGCCACTTATGGGTCAGATGATTGTCTGCCAGTATTAAACAATTGGTAATTAAATATTTAATTTGTTTTCCCTAAACAGTGTAAAATTTAGGAATTTTTTTTCACGAACATTAATTGTCTCGCACAACGAGTCTGTGTGCAAAATGTCAGCTCGATTGGATCACGGGAAGTGGGTTAAAAAATGACCGAAAGATTTGCACGGTCGTAAGCGCGCAAGCAAGCAAGCAAGTGAACTTAATATAAAGGATTTAAAAATTCACCCGCGAATAACGAGGGAACGCTGAGTACTGAACATCGTGTGGAGTGGAGTGGGGTGGAGGGGGTCTTCATCGCCCGCTAGGGGTCGCTGTGACTTAATGTTCGTCACGCACGCTACCCCCAAACTATTGCTTCCTTTAAAAACAATTAGAATTTCTAATCTTGTCAAATAATAAAACAAAATTTTAACCAATTTATTTTTTCAAATTTTCTTGCTGTGGATTTCACACGATGATGATTGCTTGTGTTGCAGTCGAAAGGTCGTGAAATGTTTATTTTTTTATATATTTAATTATTTTATTGTTTCCCTTCTACGTGACTTTACCGAAAGAACCAAGAATGTGAATCCCTGCAGTCACGAAAGCTTGAAATCAAAATCAGAATTTAATTAAACAGCGTTGCGGTAACAACAGCGGTGATGACATTTCTAAGGCGCCAGATTTTGCCGACAAGTCAAAGGCCTCGAAAGCCCTGACCCAGGCACAGGGATAGAGGAGGCCTTTGGGGCCGTCCATAAATGACGTCACTCACCTAGGGGGGGGGGGGGGTCAGGAATTTATGACGATGTGTGACGAGGGGGGAAGGGGGGTTTGAGAAATGTGACGTCACATCAAAATGCGCAACTTTCAAAAATAGATATAGACAACACGTTCTACTAGTGTAGTATATAGTGTAGTATATAGTGTAGTGTATAGTGTAGTGTATAGTGTAGTGTATAGTGGTGTAGTGTATAGTAGTGTAGTGTCTAGTGTAATGTATAGTAGTGTATAGTGTAGTGTATAGTGGTGTAGTGTCTAGTGGTGTAGTGTATAGTCATGTAGTGTAGTGTATAGTGTAGTGTATAGTGTAGTGTATATTAGTGTATATTGTAATGTATAGTGTAGTATATAGTGTAGTGTATAGTGTAGTGTATAATATCGTGTATAGTAGTGTAGTGTTTAGTGTAATGTATAGTAGTGTATAGTGTAGTGTATAGTAGTGTATATTGTAGTGTATAGTGTAGTGTATAGTGGTGTAATGTATAGTGGTGTATTGTATAGTGGTGTAGTGTAGTGTATCGTGTAGTGTATAGTGTAGTATATAGTAGTGTATAGTGAGTGAGTGAGTGAATGAGTGAGTGGGTGAGTGAGTGCGTGAGTGATCGGGTGGGCGAGTGAGCGAGTGGGTGAGTGAGCGTGTGGTTGAGTGAGTGGTGGGTGAGTGGGTAGGCGAGTGGGTGGGTAGGTGGGTGGGTGAGTGAATCGGTGGGTAGGTGGTTGAGTGAATAAGTGGGTGGGTGAGTGGTGGGTAGGTAGATGAGTGAGTGGGTGAGTGAGTGGGTGAGTCAGTGAATGGGTGAGTGAGTGAATGGGTGAGTGAGTGGGTGAGTCAGTGAATGGGTGGGTGAGTGGTGGGTGAGTAAGTGGTGGGTGAGTGAATGGGTGAGTGAGTGAGTAAGTGAATGGGTGAGTGAGTGAGTGGGTGAGTCAGTGAATGTGTGTGTGAGTGGTGGGTGAGTCAGTGGTGGGTGAGTGAATGGGTGAGTGAGTGAGTAAGTGAATGGTCGAGTGAGTGAGTGGGTGGGTGAGTGAGTGAGTGAGTCAGTGGATGGGTGGGTGAGTGGTGGGTGAGTAAGTGGTGGGTGGGTGAGTGGCGGCGGGTTTTCGTTAGCGTTGTGGACACTCCACATTCCTATGGCGGGAGACCGGTGCGGGAGTTCGGGAGGGCAGGTGGGGTGGGGGTGGAGGGTGCCAGGCGTGGGAACGAAAATGCAAATTAAAAAAAAGAATGAATGAATGAATGAGAGCGCGCGCACGCGGCTCGTGTCGTGGATTCGTTCGTTCATTCATCCCGCGGCGTTAGCCAATCACCCCCCCCTCCACCCCGCCCCTCCCCCCCTCCACCCCGCCCCTCCCCCCGTCCCTTCTCGCACGTGCAGCACGGAGCGTGCATTGGGAGCGAGGCTGGAACAGCAAAACATCAGCAGCAGCAGCAGCACCACCACGGCCTCCTCCTCCTCCTCTTCCTCGCTCTCCCCGTGTGTCTCTCTCTCTCTGTGTCTCTCTCCCTCTCTGTGTCTGTGTGTCTCTCTGTCTCTGTGTGTGTGTCTCTGTCTCTCTATCTCTCTCCGTGTGTCTCTCTCTCTCTGTGTGTCTTGTCTCTCCCCCTCTCTGTGTCTGTGTGTGTGTCTCTGTGTGTGTGTCTCTGTGTGTGTGTCTCTGTGTGTGTGTCTCTCTCTGTGTGTCTCTCTCTGTGTGTCTCTGTCTCTCTCTCTCTCTCCGTGTGTCTCTCTCTCTGTGTGTCTTGTCTCTCCCCCTCTCTGTGTCTCTCTGTGTGTCTCTGTGTGTGTTTCTCTCTCTCTCTGTGTGTGTGTGTGTCTCTCTCTCTCTCCGTGTGTCTCTCTCTCTGTGTGTCTTGTCTCTCCCCCTCTCTGTGTCTCTCTGTGTGTCTCTGTGTGTGTTTCTCTCTCTCTCTGTGTGTGTGTCTCTCTCTCTCCGTGTGTCTCTCTCTCTCTGTGTGTCGTGTCTCTCCCCGTCTCTGTGTCTGTGTGTGTCTCTGTGTGTGTCTCTGTCTCTCTATCTCTCTGTGTGTCTCTCTCTGTGTGTCTCTCTCTCTGTGTGTCGTGTCTCTCCCCCTCTCTGTGTCTGTGTGTGTCTCTGCATTTGTCGTGCTAGGCACCTCCACCACCACCTCATTTCATTATCTCATTTTTTCTTCGCTCTCCCCGTGTGTGTGTGTCTCTGTCTCTCTGTGTGTCTCTCTCTCTGTGTCTCTCTCTGTCTCTCTCTGTGTCTCTGCCTGTGTGTCTTGTCTCTCTCCCTTTCTGTCTGTGTCTCTCTCTGTCTTTGTAGTGCGAGGCACCCCAACAGTCTGTTAAGGCTACACGGGGGATCTTTGTGTATATGTGCCTGTGTGCGTGAGAGAGAGAGTAGATCTCTCCACCACCAATTCGTCCCCGTGTCTGTGTCTCTCCGTGTCTCTCCGTGTCTCTCTGTGTCTCTCTCTGTCTCTCTGTGTCTCTCTGTGTCTCTGTGTCTCTCTCTGTGTCTCTGTGTCTCTCCGTGTCTATCTGTGTCTTTCTGTGTCTCTCTGTCTCTCTCTCACTGTCTTTCTCTGTGTCTCTCTCTGTCTTTCTCTGTGTCTCTGTCTCTCTGTGTCTCTCTCTGTGTCTCTTTCTTTGTGTCTCTCTGTGTCTCTCTCTGTGTCTCTGTGTCTCTCTCTGTCTCTCCCCGTGTCTCTCCCCGTGTCTCTCCCCGTGTCTCTCTCCGTGTCTCTCTCTCTGTCTCTCTCCCCGTGTCTCTCCCCTCGTCGTCCGCGATGGAAGAGGCTCGCCCAGAGGAGCGCGATTCTCAGCGGGTCGAACATCTCAGCTGTCCGCTGCAGGGATGGCTCCTCGTCTTAGGTGAGTGATTGCATTTGACCACCACCCAGAGGTCGCAAACGGCTTTTGATTCCTTACCCGTACCCGGCCGCACCAGGGTCACAAACGGGTACCCGTACCCGGCCGTACCCTACCCGTAACCGGCCGGGTACGGGTAGGGTACGGGTATCGGGTACCTGATTGCGACCTCTGGGATGAAGCCATGTTGCAGGCGCGGGTGGGTTGATTCTAGGAACTTGAATTGTGAGAAGAGACAAGACGTTGGGAAATGAGTGACAAACGGTGACTCACCAGTGACTCACGGCCTACCCGTACCCGGCCGCACCAGGAGTCGCAAACGGGTACCCGTACCCGGCCGGGTACTGGTAGCCGGGTATCGGGTAGGGTACGGGTATCGGGTACCCGGTTTCGACCTCTGCCACCACCGCCATGATCGATCCACTGCTGTATGCAGGCTTCCACGTGTCGTTACCACCTCTCGTTATTAGCCTGCGAGCTTCGTAAACGACCTCATCAGCATCAACGCCGTGGTCCTCGTCGTCAAACGGAACGGATTCAGCAACGGCATCCGTCAATAGAAACCGCGGCCCAAAAGGAGTAACAATATAACGGACGACGTTTCGGGCATCGGTCCTTCTCGATAGCCCGCAAAGAAGCAATGCAGCAGTAGCAGCAGTCGTAGTAAGGATGATGGTGGTGGTGATGATGGTGGTGATGGTGGTGATGATGGTGATGATGATGGTGGTGATGATGATGGTGATGATGGTTGTGATGATGGTGGTGGTGATGATGGTGTTGATGGTGGTGATGATGGTGTTGATGATGGTGGTGATGATGATGGTGATGATGATGGTGGTGATGATGGTGGTGATGATGATGGTGATGATGGTGGTGATGATGGTGGTGATGATGGTGGTGATGATGATGGTGGTGGTGATGATGATGGTGATGATGGTGATGATGATGATGGTGATGATGGTGATGATGATGGTTGTGATGATGGTGGTGGTGATGGTGGTGATGATGGTGGTGATGATGGTGTTGATGGTGGTGATGGTGATGATGGTAATGATGGTGATGATGGTGGTGATGGTGGTGGTGGTGATGGTGGTGATGGTGTTGATGGTGGTGATGGTGATGGTGATCCACCTGGCGCATTGCACGCAGGCCGATATTCATCGCTCCGTCTCCATCGTTGTCGTGCTCTCACGTGGGGCCCATCGCGTGACAATCCCCTTGGCTCCCTGGCATCCCATCAATGCCACCACTACCACCACCATCGCCACCACCACCAACAACACCATCGTCGCCACCACCACCACCGCCACCACCGTCACCACCATCACCGTCACCACCACCGTCACCACCACAACCACCATCACCACCACCACCACCATCACCACCATCGCCATCACCACCACCGCCACCACCACCACCACCGTCACCACCACAACCACCATCACCACCACCACCACCATCACCACCGTCACCACCACAACCACCGTCACCACCACCAACACCGTCACCACCACAACCACCATCACCACCAACGCCACCACCACCACGTCACCACCACCACCGTCACCACCACCGCCACCACCACCATCGCCACCGCCACCACCACCAACGGCACCACCACCACCGCCATCACCACCACCACCACCACCATCACCACCACCACCACCACCATCACCACCACCACCACCATCGCCACCGCCATCGCCACCGCCACCGCCGCCACCATCACCACCACCACCACCATCACCACCACCACCACCACCATCACCATTACCACCACCACCACCACCATGACCACCACCACCACCGTCACCACCGTCACCACCACCACCGCCACCATCACCACCACCACCACCACTATCACCACCACCATCACCATTACCACCACCACCATCACCACCACCGCCACCACCATCGCCACCGTCACCACCACCACCGTCACCACCGTCACCACCACCACCGCCACCATCACCACCACCATCGTCACCGTCACCGCCACCGTCACCGCCACCGTCACCACCACCACCACCACCATCACCGTCACCACCACCACCACCACCGTCACCACCATCGTCACCACCACCACCACCACCGTCACCACCACCGTCACCACCACCGTCACCACCACCACCACCGTCACCACCACCACCGTCACCACCATCACCGTCACCACCACCACCGCCACCACCGCCACCGTCACCACCACCACCACCACCGTCACCACCACCACCACCACCACCACCACCGCCACCATCACCACCACCACCATCACCACCACCATTACCACCACCACCACCACCACCATCACCATTACCACCACCACCACCACCACCATCACCACCACCACCACCATCACCACCACCACCACCATCACCACCACCATCACCATTACCACCACCACCACCACCACCGCCACCATCACCACCACCGCCACCATCACCACCACCATCACCATTACCACCACCACCATCACCACCACCACCACCATCACCACCACCATCACCATTACCACCACCACCATCACCATTACCACCACCACCACCACCACCATCACCACCACCACCACCATCACCACCACCACCACCATCACCACCACCATCACCATTACCACCACCACCATCACCACCACCACCGCCACCATCACCACCACCACCACCATCACCACCACCATCACCATTACCACCACCACCATCACCATTACCACCACCACCACCACCATCACCACACCGCCACCATCACCACCACCACCACCATCACCACCACCACCACCATCACCACCACCACCACCACCATCACCACCACCACCACCACCATCACCACCACCATCACCACCACCGCCACCATCACCACCACCATCACCATTACCACCACCACCATCACCACCACCACCACCACCGCCACCATCACCATTACCACCACCACCACCACCACCATCACCACCACCATCACCATTACCACCACCACCATCACCACCACCACCACCACCGCCACCATCACCATTACCACCACCACCACCACCACCATCACCACCACCATCACCACCACCACCACCACCATCACCACCACCACCACCACCATCACCACCACCACCACCACCATCGCCACCGCCATCGCCACCGCCACCGCCGCCACCATCACCACCACCACCACCATCACCATCACCACCACCACCACCACCATCACCATTACCACCACCACCACCACCATGACCACCACCACCACCGTCACCACCGTCACCACCACCACCGCCACCATCACCACCACCACCACCACCATCACCACCACCATCACCATTACCACCACCACCATCACCACCACCACCACCATCACCACCACCGCCACCACCATCGCCACCGTCACCACCACCACCGTCACCACCGTCACCACCACCACCGCCACCATCACCACCACCATCACCGTCACCGCCACCGTCACCGCCACCGTCACCACCACCACCACCACCATCACCGTCACCACCACCACCACCACCGTCACCACCATCGTCACCACCACCACCACCACCGTCACCACCACCGTCACCAAACTCACCACCGTCACCACAACCACGACCATCACCACCACGACCGTTACCACCATCACCGTCACCCGCCACCACCGCCACCACCGCCACCGTCACCACCACCACCACCACCACCGTCACCACCACCACCACCACCGCCACCACCACCGCCACCATCACCACCACCACCATCACCACCACCATTACCACCACCACCACCACCACCATCACCATTACCACCACCACCACCACCACCATCACCACCACCACCACCATCACCACCACCACCACCATCACCACCACCATCACCATTACCACCACCACCACCACCACCGCCACCATCACCACCACCACCACCATCACCACCACCATCACCATTACCACCACCACCATCACCATTACCACCACCACCACCACCACCATCACCACCACCACCACCATCACCACCACCACCACCATCACCACCACCATCACCATTACCACCACCACCATCACCACCACCACCGCCACCATCACCACCACCACCACCATCACCACCACCATCACCATTACCACCACCACCATCACCATTACCACCACCACCACCACCATCACCACACCGCCACCATCACCACCACCACCACCATCACCACCACCATCACCACCACCACCACCACCATCACCACCACCACCACCACCACCATCACCACCACCATCACCACCACCGCCACCATCACCACCACCATCACCATTACCACCACCACCATCACCACCACCACCACCACCGCCACCATCACCATTACCACCACCACCACCACCATCACCACCACCATCACCACCACCACCACCATCATCACCATTACCACCACCACCACCACCACCATCACCATTACCACCACCACCACCATCACCACCACCATCACCACCACCACTACCATCACCATTACCACCACCACCATCACCATTACCACCACCACCACCACCATCACCACCACCATCACCATTACCACCACCACCATCACCACCACCACCACCGCCACCATCACCACCACCGCCACCATCACCACCACCATCACCACCACCACCACCATCACCACCACCATCACCATTACCACCACCACCATCACCACCACCACCACCGCCACCATCACCACCACCGCCACCATCACCACCACCGCCACCATCACCATTACCACCACCACCATCACCACCACCACCACCGCCACCATCACCATTACCACCACCATCACCACCACCACCACCACCGTCACCATCATCTTAGGACACGCTCTATCCGCTGCTGGCCGGAACCCGTCGGCTCGAGACGTCGCGAGTTATTTATTTATTTATCTAAAACGTAATCTTTGTTTTTGTAGATTGATGGTTTATTTAAAACGTAAATTAATATGCACAATGGGAGGGAGGGGGGGAAGGTAAAGAAAAAGTGTTATGACTCAATTAATTTGGGGACCAAATATTGCGTTCTTATTTTAAGTGCCGTACACTTTATTGCGTTATAAATGTCTTCGCATTGATGTCTAAAATAGTCACCACCACCACCAGCATCACCATCATCGTCATCATCGTCGACCGATCGTGAATTGTCAGTCCACGGTCAATCCACTGCTGGATGGAGTTGTCCTCATCGGTTAAGGGTCGCGCGATTTCAACGAGGTGATTTCCACCGTTCCGTCTCCCTCGGACGCGTTCCATCCCTTGGTCTGTCGCTCCGTTGTTAGTCTCGACCGCCGTGTCGGTCTGAACCGTGATCTCTCCTCGCTCGCTCCTCGCTCGCTCGCTCGCTTCGTGATGCCATGAAACATCCACGTGTCTCTCTCGCTCTCTCTGGGTGTCACCATCATCATCAGCATCATCATCACCAACATCATCATCATCACCATCATCACCACCATCATCATCATCATCGTCATCATCCACTTGCTGGGTGACGATCAGTGTGACGATGTCTCTACCCTGCGTGTGATCTCTAATCCGCGTGTCCCTCTCGCTCTCTCTGTGTCACCACCACCATCACCACCATCATCATCATCATCACCATCATCATCATCACCACCATCACCACCACCACCATCATCACCACCACCATCATCACCACCATCATCATCACCACCATCATCACCATCACCACCATAACCACCACCATCACCACCACCATCATCACCACCATCATCATCATCACCACCACCACCACCACCATCATCACCACCACCACCATCATCACCACCATCATCACCATCATCACCACCATCATCATCATCACCATCACCACCATCATCACCACCATCATCACCACCATCATCATCATCACCATCATCATCTCGATTGACAAACTCGTTTCTTTAGATCTGACTTTTGCTTTTTAGTTCGTTGTCCTTCCCCCGCCACCTCCGATTAGTGCGGCTGGCTACGTACGGCGCGAAAGAAGTTCAACATCGAGTGCGTGTGGTTTCTGATGGGCACGCAAATATACCGAATGTGTGCGTGTGAGTGTCCCGTGATTGTCATGTATTTCCTCCACAACCACGCCAGCGATTACTCCGAGTTGTGGATCGTCGAGTTTGCAATCGAACCGGGACCCATTTGTGGCAGCGAGCCGGACTCACTGCTGATGAGAGACTGAATGTGGAAACCAATACTTGTCTATCAACGTCGGGCAGTTCGTCTGCAGTGTTGGGTCAAGCCGAGCCTGACTCTGCTGATGAGACACTGCATGTGGAAACCAGTACTTGTCTATAAACGTCGGGCAGTTTCGCCTGCAGTAGTGTAGTAGCTACTACACTACATATGTAGTAGCTACTACACATGTGTAGTAGTGTAGTAGCTACTATATGTAGTAGTAGCTACTACACATGTGTAGTAGTGTAGTAGCTACTACACGTGTATAGTATAGTAGTAGTAGCTACTACACGTGTATAGTATAGTAGTAGTAGCTACTACACGTGTAGTAGCTACTACAATTACTACACAAGTACTACTACACGCGTAGTAGTAGCTACTTGTGCTACGAGGATAATCCGGCACTGTGTGTGTGCTCCGTCTTAATATAGCAAGAGAGAGAGAGGGGGGGGTGGGGTGGGGGGTGCTCTTAAAATAGCCACCGACTAAAATATCTGTCCCGTAAAGGCGCCTGCTCAAGTGAACTGCGCTCCGCGAATGCGACGAGACGCAGGTGAATTAGAGGCGCAGCCCTGCAATGGCCGGCTCGCCCTGCTGCCGTAAGAAAGCGGCCTCCTGCCCACTCGAAGCCGCTATACAGAGCCCCCCACCGCCCCCCACGACCTACCAGGGTATTGGTTGGGCCGAAATTTTCACGCTTTTCCAGGACACTTGGGGAAGGGGTCGGAGTAGCCCACACTTTTGCACACCACGCGCGAGCTATAATCAGCTGTCTCCCGATCGATCGGTGACGCGTGTGGCTAGGAGATGTTAACTACCTCGCCTGGTACGCAGGAGGTCGTGGGTTCCATCCAGACCCTGACGATGCCTGCCGCTGTATCATTGGAGTCTGCGTCTCTCTCTCTCTCATCATCATCACGGTGGCTAGGAGATGTTAACTACCTCGCCTGGTGTACAGGAGGTCGTGGGTTCGATCCCGACCTGACGCCTGCTGCTGTGAATTTGGAGTTTGCGTGTCTCTCTCTCTTCTCTCTCATCATCATCATCACGGTGGTCGCGTAGATTTTTTTGTCTCCGGGTCCTCCGGTTTTTCTCTCCACATTTAAAAGCACGTGTCTAAACGATTCAGATTATTTTGCTGCCATGAATGTCCAAATTACACGATCCGCTTTGTTGATATCTATCATTTGTGGCCAGGTCGCTTTAAAAAAGAAAACCAAGTTAATGCCTCACTGGATTTTGTCTGGTAGGATGGGGATGGTTGAGTGTTGTATTTGTTTGTGTTTGGGTGATTTGTTTACCTTTCTTGTACTATGCACTACCATTGTGTTTATGTACTGTTTGTTGTTGTTGTGACGTTCTGACCCAGTGCTCCAATTGGACATCTGTGAAAATAGAGCTTCATAGCTCATCGGATTACGCCTCTATAAATACAATATTCTGATTCTCAATTCATCCAACCGTCTGATTTATTCACTCATCCAGCTCACTCGCTCACCAACGCACTCATCCACTCACTCCTCACCCACACGCTCACCCAGCTCACTCACTCACCAAGGCGGGAGTGGTGGGTGGAGTTGGTGGGTGGGTGGGTGGTGGGGGGTGGGTGGTGGGTGGGTGGGGGTGGGTGGGGGTGGGTGGTGGGTGGGTACCAACACCACCAACAACACCAACAACAACACCAACAACAACACCACCAACAACACCACCACCACCACCAACAACAACACCAACAACACCAACACCAACACCACCAACAACAACAACAACACCAACACCACCAACACCACCAACAACACCAACACCACCAACAACAACAACACCAACACCACCAACACCACCAACAACACCAACACCACCACCACCAACAACACCAACAACAACACCACCAACACCACCACCAACAACAACACCACCAACACCACCAACACCACCACCAACACCACCAACAACAACACCACCAACACCACCACCAACAACAACACCAACAACACCAACACCACCAACAACACCACCACCAACAACAACAACAACACCACCACCAACAACAACACCAACACCACAACAATAACAACACCACCACCAACACCAACAACAACACCACCAACAACACCAACACCAACAACACCACCACCAACAACAACAACAACACCACCACAAAACAACACCACCAACACCACCAACACCACCAACAACAACACCACCAACAACAACACCACCAACACCACCACCAACAACACCACCACCAACAACAACACCACCACCAACAACAACACCACCAACAACACACCACCAACACCACCAACACCACCAACAACAACACCAACAACACCAACAACACCACCAACAACAACACCACCACCAACAACACCACCAACACCACCAACACCACCACCAACAACAACACCACCAACAACAACACCACCAACACCACCAACACCACCAACACCACCACCAACAACACCACCAACACCACCAACACCACCACCAACAACAACACCACCAACAACCACACCACCAACACCACCAACAACACCACCAACAACTACACCACCAACAACTACACCACCAACAACTACACCACCAACAACAACACCACCAACACCACCAACACCACCAACAACACCAACAACACCAACAACACCACCAACACACCAACAACACCACCACCAACAACACCACCAACACACCACCACACACCAACAACACCAACAACAACAACACCACCACCAACAACACCACCAACACCACCAACACCACCACCAACACCAACAACAACACCAACACCAACGCCAACGCCACCAACAACACCACCAACAACAACACCACCACCAACAACAACACCACCACCAACAACACCACCAACACCACCAACACCACCACCAACACCAACAACAACACCAACACCAACGCCAACGCCACCAACAACACCACCAACAACAACACCACCACCAACAACAACACCACCACCAACAACACCACCAACACCACCAACACCACCACCAACACCAACAACAACACCAACACCAACGCCAACACCACCAACAACACCACCAACAACAACACCACCACCAACAACACCACCAACACCACCAACACCAACAACAACACCAACATCAACATCAACGCCAACGCCACCAACAACAACGTGGACGCTGCTACAGCGGCGTGTTTCGATTTGACTCGCGGGGACTTTCACGATCATCCCCAGAGGTCGCCGTCAGACCGGTCGATCTCCCGGCGCGGCAGTCGACACCGCGACTTTAACGCGTCCAACCCCCTCCCCCCCCCCCCCCCCCCGGTGCGCATGGAGTCCAACGACGGTCAACAAACTAAGAAACTTAAGACTCATCTTCTTGTTTCTTTCGGCAAAGTCACGTAGAAGGGAAATTCTAAAATAATAAAAATTAAACATAATAAAATTGTATTATGTTTTATTTTTATTATCTTCTTGGTTCTTTCGGTAAAGTCACGTAGAAGGAAAAAAAACATCATAACATTGTATTATGTTTTATTTTTATTATTATTATTTTTTCTAATAAAATAAGGCGAGGTAGTTAACATCTCCTAGCCACCGTGATGATGATGATGAGAGAGAGACACGCAAACTCCAAATATACAGCAGCAGGCGTCAGGGTCGGGATCGAACCCACGACCTCCTGTACACCAGGCGAGGTAGTTAACATCTCCTAGCCACCGTGATGATGATTAGAGAGAGAGACACGCAAACTCCAAATATACAGCAGCAGCAGGCATCAGGGTCGGGATGGAACCCACGACCTCCTGTGTACCAGGCGAGGCAGTTAACATCTCCTAGCCACCGTGATGATGATGAGAGAGACACAAACTCCAAATATACAGCAGCAGGCGTCAGGGTCGGGATGGAACCCACGACCTCCTGTAGACCAGGCGAGGTAGTTAACATCTCCTAGCCACCGTGATGATGATGATGATGATGAGAGAGAGAGACGCAAACTCCAAATATACAGCAGCAGGCGTCAGGGTCGGGATGGAACCTACGACCTCCTGTAGACCAGGCGAGGTAGTTAACATCTCCTAGCCACCGTGATGATGATGATGATGAGAGAGCGAGACGCAAACTCCAAATATACAGCAGCAGGCATCAGGGTCGGGATGGAACCCACGACCTCCTGTGTACCAGGCGAGGCAGTTAACATCTCCTAGCCACCGTGATGATGATGAGAGAGACACAAACTCCAAATATACAGCAGCAGGCGTCAGGGTCGGGATGGAACCCACGACCTCCTGTAGACCAGGCGAGGTAGTTAACATCTCCTAGCCACCGTGATGATGATGATGATGAGAGAGCGAGACGCAAACTCCAAATATACAGCAGCAGGCGTCAGGGTCGGGATGGAACCTACGACCTCCTGTAGACCAGGCGAGGTAGTTAACATCTCCTAGTCATTGCATCGAGCGCCACTTTCCCGGCTTCTCTCTCTCTCTGTCCGCTTGTCCAAGTCGAGAGAGAGAGGAGAGTTTAATTACCAAGCGTCCTCCATTTAGTCGCCTTTATCATCTTAGCGGCGCTTTGCGATGCGGCCAAATTGTAAATGACGCTCACAAATTCCTCCCGCGGTCGAAGGCGACTGGCTGAGTGGGTGGGGGGGGGGGGCAAGAAGCATTTTCGTTAAAATAATCCATAAACAATTACAATTGCAATCAGCGGTGAAGCACTCGCCGTCCCTGTTGTTGTTGTTGTTGATTCGCTAATTAAGATTTATTTTGGGTCCCGCATCGGAATTTTTTTTTTCTTCTCGACCGGCCGTTGTGCCGCTGCGCGCGTTGTTGTTGTTTTGTTGATGGAGCCAGCGAACGTCCGACGTTTCGTTCCCGAGCCCTGGACGTCGGGGGGAGGGGGAGGCTTCGTCGGCTGGGTGCTGTTGGGGTGGCATGGCTACAAATCGCGCGGCTGTGTCTGTTAAATTTCGATTTAAAGCTTTCGTGACTGCAGGGATTCATCTTCTTGGTTCTTTCGGTAAAGTCACGTAGAAGGGAAGTAATAAAATAATACAAATAAAACATAATAAAAGAATATAATAAAATATAATAATATAATAAAATAATAACATAATATTATAATATTTTATTATAATATAATAAAATATAATAATATAATAAAATAACATAATATTATATTATTAAATTTCGATTTAAAGCTTTCGTGACTGCAGGGATTCATCTTCTTGGTTCTTTCGGTAAAGTCACGTAGAAGGGAAGTAATAAAATAATAAAAATAAAACATAATAAAATAATTCTCACGACTTTTCGGCCACAACGCGGACGGCTACTTGCGTTGTGGCCGAAACGTCGTGAGAATTATTTTATTATGTTTTATTTTTATTATTTTATTACTTCCCTTCTACGTGACTTTACCGAAAGAACCAAGAAGGCAAGGCAGCTGTGTTTGTCGTCTTTCAGGCAGACTGTTGTTTCTCGAATGGGTCTCGTTGGGTCTCCATCGGTCTCTGTGTATCTCTGCCAATCTATGGGGTGTCTATGTAAGTTATTGGTATTCTTAGGTTTTTTCGGTAAAGTCACGTAGGTAAAATTTTTAAATTTAAATTAATAAAAGTAAAATAAAATGAAAATAAAATAAAAATCACGACGTTTCGGAGGCAACACAAGCGTCCGTCTTCAGGTGGAACCGTCAAAGCACGCTTGCTGTATCAAGTATCAAGTAAATTATTTACGTCGTGATTTTTATTATTTTATTTTTATTTTATTTTACTAATTAAAATTAAAAAATTTTACCTACGTGACTTCACCAAAAGAACCTAAGAATATGAATTCCTGCAGTCACGAAAGCTTCAAATCTAGAATTAAGTTATTGGTGGCCGAGCTGAGACCACCAACTCACTGAATTTGCAGACCCGGTTTAATCATAAGTCAGTCTATGGATCTCAATGTGAGTCTATGGGTCTCAATGTGAGTCTATGGGTCTCAATGTGAGTCTGTGGGTCTCTATGTGAGTCTGTGGGTCTCTATGTGAGTCTGTGGGTCTCTATGTGAGTCTATGGGTCTCTATGTGAGTCTGTGGGTCTCTATGTGAGTCTATGGATTTTTTGTGAGTCTACTGGTCTCAATGTGAGTCTTTGGGTCTCTATGTGAGTCTATGGGTCTTGATGTGAGTCTATGGATCTTTTGTGCATTTCTAAGTTCGCTAGGTTTGTTTTCTACCTGATGTCGATTGCTTGTGTTGCAATCGACACGTCGTATTCTATGATTTAATTGCTTTTCTTTCTACGTTACTTTACCGAAAGAACCAAAGAGTATTGAACTATTCATATTCTTGGTTCTTTCGGTAAAGTCACGTAGAAGGGAAACAATAAAATAATAAAAATAAAACATAATACAATTCTCACGACGTTTCGGCCACAACGCAAGCAGCCGTCCTCGGGTGAAGAAACAGCTGTCGGAAAGACAGCGCTCCAATGAGCACTGCCAAGCTTGGCAGCGTATTTAAACTGGGTGGGAGGATGCAGAGAGCCTTGACAAAGGAGTTTACATATCAACAGAGGCATTTAGCATAGAAGTAGCTATGATAATGTGAGAGATTAGCATGATGTTAAAGTGAGAAATAAGCATGTTGTTGAAACACCCTCTGCATCTCCCCACCCGCTTGACAGCATGCACACAAGGTGCATGAACGCCACAAACAACAACAACCTGCTCTACGACACCGGCCGCCTTTGTCTCCCTTGGTGACGATGTTTACTACACGCCACAACAGGTATTCATTTGAGGCTGAGTCGACCTAGGGGAGGCCCCAGCACCCCGGTTCAGAAAATCGTCACTGGTGGTGGTTTTGAGCGTTGCTCATGAGTTTTGTATCAACACACACACACACACGTTTTGTATAACTACACACATATGTATTTATAAGCACACACATAATTGTGTACAAACATAGACACGTAAATAAACACAACACACACATAATTATGTATAAACACACAAACAAAACGGTGTCTTAACACATACATAATTACACTGGTCAACAGAAAAATAACATTTTTTTCTGGCCTGGACTTTTGCAGCTGTTCTAGACTAATTTCAGGGTGCTGATTCCAAATCTGATCTCAGATTTGCTCTATCACATCTCATTTTTATGCTATCGGCATACCCCATTTTCATTGATTTACCCGAAATTAACTCTGTCACTTATGATTGCAAGTTGTTGCGAGCCAGTGACTGCTTTAGTGTTAAAATATGGTGCTGTATTTTTAGGATAGTGTGTTTATAATATCATTTTATGTAGATATCCACATTTAATTAATATTTTTCTTCTGCAGTTTTTATTGAAAATGCAATATTTGATATCTCAAAAACCTGATGTGATAGACAAAAACTGATGCCAGATTTGGAATCAGCACCCCCCAAAATTACCTTAAAACCTTTGGAATACCTTATGCCAGAAACAGTGTGTTGACCAGTGTTATGTATAAACACACACACACACAATTGTGTGTTTGTATTTAGTTCACTGAGACTGATTTGTATTTAACTGAGACTATCATTTGTATTTACTTTTAGCTGAGATTGATTCGTATTTAATTAACTGAGGCTATGATTTGTATCTAATTAACTGGGGCAATATATATTTGTTTAAACAAGACTATGCCATATAATTGAGAAGACGATCACGTATAAATAAGTATTATTGAACCGAGACTATGCTACTTAATTGACACTATAAATTGTATTTACTTAACTGAGTCCATGATTATTATTTAATCGAGACTAAAACTCGTAGTTCACCGAGACTATGATTCGTATTCATTTAGCCACGACATCATGTGCATTTTGTTTCACTGCGACTATGATTTATACGTATTTAACCGAGACCGTGATAACAAACAACACATTCCTGCGGAGGGAGCTGGTAAGAACGTTGGGTTGCTCAGTCAATGGCCAGGGTCAACGGCGGCGTGGTGTATTCCGCAAATATGCCCGACTGTGAGGGCGGGCACAAGCCGGCGTGAGTAGGTTAAACGTTGAGTTTTATAAGGGCACCACGGGGTGACCAGCCCCTCCCCACCCAGCCCCAAACCCCTCCCACTTCCCACCCAACCCCACCCTCCACACCCAGCCCCTCCCCACCCTCCCCACCCAGCCCCTCCCCACCCAGCCCCTCCCCACCCTCCCCACCCTCCCCACCCTCCCCTCCCCTCTCCACCCAGCCCCACCCTCCCCACCCAGCCCCACCCTCCCCACCCAGCCCCTCCCCACCCTCCCCCCCCACCCAGCCCCTCCCTCCCCACCCAGCCCCTCCACACCCTCCCCTCCCCACCCAGCCCCTCCCCACCCTCCCCTCCTCACCCAGCCCCTCCTTCCCCACCCAGCCCCTCCCCACCCAGCCCGACCCCTCCCAATTTTTGGATGCACGACGGATGGACGGACGGACACAATAATCCCCTGTGGGCTGGTGGAACCAGGAGGTTGCTGCCGGTATTATCTTTAAAGATCAGGTGGAGCAGGAGCGATCACTCACACCCACGGAACAGCAGGCACATCATCATCACGTGATAGATAAAGCACTTCCACAGTAATAAAAGCGTCACGCGGTCGTCTGCAGAGCGGTCGTGTTTGCCGAAGAAAGCAAACAAAAAGACAGACAAAGATCCCCCGTATAGCCTTGGCCGGGGTGTCGGGGCAAGTGCCGCGTTAGCGAGCAGCACCTGTGAAGGCACACGAGGCCAGCGCCACTCCCGGCCGCCTTTGTCTCCCCCAGTGGCGGATGTTTACACATCGCAACAGGTTACTCATTTGAGGCCGAGTCGACCTAGGGGAGGCCCAGGACCGGATCGGATCTTTCTCAAATGTAACAATCTTTTGAAGAACGTCATCAACCAGGTGGGGTGTTGACTGTTGTTTTAGCCGATTCTCTGTGTTGTATTGTATTTCTACACGTGTAGTGTAGCTACTACACGTGTAGTAGCAGCTACTACACGTGTAGTAGCAGTAGTAGCAGCTACTACACGTGGTATAGCTACACCTGTAGTAGCTACGGGCCCCGCACTTTCAAAGGCCCCGCGCTAAATGCTTTCGAGCTGTCAATTCTGGTTTAAATTATTCTGCACTTTCTCTATTACTATAGTACTATACCGCCTTCAACTTGTACGAACGACTGGGTGTTTAAGGTTAGCGATTTGTCGTATTAACCGGCTGTGTAGCAAATAAAAAGAACTACAATTACTTTACTTTGCAAGTTAAAAATGCACGTGTTTACATTTTATACGTGTTTTTTTTATTTAAATGTAGGGCCACTTTAGAACAACATTATGCTACAGACCCCGCACGTAGCTTCATCCGGCACTGCTTGTGGATCAGAGGTCGCAAACGGGTTTTGATTCCTTACCCGTACCCGTACCCGGCCGCACCAGGGTCGCAAACGGGTACCCGTACCCGGCCGTACCCGTACCCGACCGGGTACGGGTATCGGGTACCCGATTGCGACCTCTGGGATGAAGCCATGTTGCAGGCGCGGGTGGGTTGATTCTAGGAACTTGATTTGTGAGAAGAGACAAGACGTTGGGAAATGAGTGACAAACAGTTACTCATATTCTTAGGTTTTTTCGGTAAAGTCACGTAGGTAAAAAATTAAAATTAATACAAGTAAAATAAAAAGAAAATATTTTTTTAATATTATTATTATTTTATTTTTATTTTACTTTTATTAATTTATTTTTTTTACCTACGTGACTTTACCGACACAACCTAAGAATATGAATCCTTGCAGTCACGAAAGCTTCAAATCTAAAACAGTTACTCACCAGTGACTCACGGCCTACCCATACCCGTACCCGGCCGTACCAGGGTCGCAAACGGGTAGCCGGGTATGGACCCATGAGCAGCTTCGTGAAAGATCAAAACCCCAGGGGGCATCATTGAGCGCGAGTACGAGTAAGTGGGGTTTAGTTCACGTGCGCATCGCTGAGATCGCTAATGACGGCGGGATGACGGGTTCGTGATGATCAGTGGTCGAGACTGACAGCACCACATGGGGAGCCACCGCTCCCCGAATAAAGACAAAGATCCCCCGTATAGCCTGAACAGACTGTCGGGGCAAGCGCTGTAGGCGGATTTGTTCCACCGCTGATCGTACAAAAAATAGATCGAGAGAGACAGAGGCAGAGAGACAGAGAGACAGAGCTAGAGAGACAGAGAGAGACAGAGAAACAGAGAGAAAGAGAGCGAGACAGAGATAGAGCGAGACAGAGAGACAGAGAAACAGAGAGAGACAGAGAGAGACAGAGATAGACAAAGAGACAGACAGACAGAGAGAGAGACAGACAGAGCGAGAGAGACAGAGACAGAGAGACAGAGCTAGAGAGACAGAGAGAGACAGAGAAACAGAGAGAGACAGAGATAGACAAAGAGACAGACAGACAGAGAGAGAGAGACAGACAGAGCGAGAGAGACAGAGACAGAGAGACAGAGCTAGAGAGACAGAGAGAGACAGAGAAACAGAGAGAGACAAAGAGACAGGCAGACAGAGAGAGAGAGACAGACAGAGACAGAGAGACAGAGCTAGAGAGACAGAGAGAGACAGAGAGAGACAGAGAGACAGAGAGAGACAGAGAGACAGACAGAGAGACAGAGAGAGCGAGCGAGAGAGTCACATTTGAAAGGCGATACGCTCATCGCATCGAGTCCCCCAGTAATGGGCATGTCTTTTGCTGGCAGACGGTTACAATTCGAAGCGAACTTTCACGGCTTGGCAATTGCCTTTGAAAGGCCATGGCCTGCACGAAAGTTCAGACGGAATTAGTTTCATAGATATATATAAATAAATATATTCGTTACATTTCGATTTAAAGCTTTCGTGACTGCAGGGATTCTGTCGGGGAGACAGACCTGGTTTTCACCTGAGGACGGCTGCTTGCGTTGTGGCCGAAACGTCGTGAGAATTATTTTATCATGTTTTATTTTTTATTATTTTATTACTTCCCTTCTACGTGACTTTACCGAAAGAACCAATAAGATGAATCCCTGCAGTCACGAAAGCTTTAAATCGAAATTATTTTATTATGTTTTATTTTTATTATTTTATTACTTCCCTTCTACGTGATGACTTTACCGAAAGAACCAAGAAGAAGAAATATATTCGTTGTATGTGAGCGGAGTTCTGATTTCGCATCCCTCTTATGTAACGCAACTTTTATTCACTCACAAAATCAAAGTGTGGCAGGGATAGGCTATGTGGTTGAGTTAAAGGCGCAGCCCTGCAATTTCTCTCTCGCGTTCACTGCTAGCGGAAGAAGCCTCACACTCGAAGCAGCTTTGAATGACCCCCGTCTCTGTCTCTCTCTAGAGCGTGACCTACTCTTCCACGTTGTCCATACGTGATGTGAGAAGGCGTGGGTACACCCCTAGCAAACGCCTAGACCTGCCACTCATAGACTCATCTGCGGTTGTGCCCGTTTGCAGTTCGCTGATTGGGTGAGAACAGTTTGTTTCGGCTGCCGCGCCGGGAGATAACATCGAACCCGCGACCCTCTGGTTCGCAATTCCAGCGGTGTGAGAACTATTTAATACAGCGCGCTGGTCGTGGCGTTCGTGGTATCCATGCTGTGTAATCTGCATTATATATAAGGGAAATTTGTGATTATGTGCGTCTGTTCAAAATGTTTAGCGTACTTCCCGACATGCAACAAACTTGAAATTTGGCATGTGGGTACTTTACAGACTGTGCACCATGCACAAATTATAAAAATCTACTTTTTTTGGGGGGGGGGGGGGGGCACAATAATGGATATATTTTGCACGGCAAGTGAGCTGTGACGTCACATCTCTGTCATGTCACCCGCATGCGGGTCTAAGGCGTTCTTCACGCAGCATTGCTGCTTTATTATTTGAGTCGTTTACTGCCGTACGCACCCTGAAAGTTGTGTGTGTGTGTCTGCAGCAAGCGCGTGTATGTGTACCTATGGACGCGCGCGTGTGTGTGTGTGTGGGGAGCGGTGGTGTAGTGGTTAGCACGCTGCGCTACGAACCCGGCGACCCGAGATCGATTCCCGCTCACGGCCACCACCGGTGACGATTATTTGAACCGGTCCTGGGCCCTCCCCGAGGTCGACTCAGCCTCAAACGAGTAACTGGTGTGCAGTGTGAACATCGCCACTGGGGAGACAAAGGCGGTCGGGCGTGGTGCTGGCCACCCACCCCCTCGTGTGCCGTGCCGGCCTTCATAGGTGCTCGCTAACAGCGCTTGCCCCAACAGTCTCACAGGCTACACGGGGGATCTTTGTCTTTATCCTGTGTGTGTGTGGGGGGGGGGGGGCAGTGACTACAAAGCCGGCGACCCGAGTTCGATGCCAGCTCACGGCCACCACCGGTGACGATGATTTGAACCGGTCCTGGACCTTCCCCTAGGTCGACTCAGCCTCAAACGAGTAACTGGTGTGCTGTGTGTGTTATATAATGGCTCCGGCTTGCCCCGTATGTAATTCCAGCGGTCTAACACGTGATAAATAACGGGATCGACAATCGAAAATGATCGTGTTACGTGTCGGAGATGCGTTGGGCAATTTAATCTTTGGTATTTTAATCTTGTGGGATGCCGTAAATCTGCGTGTTATATTGTATTCATTCCTCCTTATTAACTCGGCTCCGGTCCCGTTGTTGATTTATGCGTCAATTTAAACGCTTCTGCTTCCGAGCGAGACGTCGGGGGGTGAATTACAGGTAAAGGCCACGAGAGAGACACACGACTTAAATCTATAGAAAAAAAACGAACAACTTTATACTGGTAGGAACCTCCTGGTTACACCAGCCCACAGGGGATTATTGTGTCCGTCCGTCCGTCCGTCGTGCAGGGAGGGGCTGGGTGGGGAGGGGAGGGTGGGGAGGGGATGGGTTGGGAGGGGATGGGTGGGGAGGGTGGGGCTGGGTGGGGGGTGGGGCTGGGTAGGGGGTGGGAGGGGTGGGGCTGGGTGGGGGGTGGGAGGGGTGGGGCTGGGTGGGGAGGGGCTGGTCACCCCGTGGTGCCCTTATAAAACTCAACGTTTACCCTACTCACGCCGGCTTGTGCCCGCCCTCACAGTCAGCCATATTTGCGGAATACACCACGCCGCCGTTGACCCTGGCCATTGACCGAGCAACCCGACGTTCCTACCAGCTCCCTCCGCAGGAATGTGTTTTGTTTCATATTTTACCGGGCAAGGCGCCACTGAGCTGTGGAGCTCTTGTTCGGAAGCGACTTGGCCATCGTGAATGATCGCTCAACGAAGTGGGCTCATCATCATCACCACGTGGAAATTTAGAGCAGTCGCCAAATACTCGGAACGCGTGGTCATGTCGATTCCAAATGTCGAGGGAAAAAAACGGAGGACCCAGAGAAATATCCACGCGACCACGGAGAGAGAGAGACACGCAAACTCCAAATATACAGCAGCAGGCGTCAGGGTCGGGATGGAACCCACGAACCTCCTGTACACCAGGCGAGGTAGTTAACATCTCCTAGCCACCGTGATGATGATGAGAGAGAAAGACACGCAAACTCCAAATATACAGCAGCAGGCAGGCGTCAGGGTCGGGATGGAACCCACGACCTCCTGTACACCAGGCGAGGTAGTCAACATCTCCTAGCCACCGTGATCATGATTGAGAGAGAGAGGGAGAGACGCAGGCTCCAAAGATACAGCAGCAGGCAGTCGTCAGGGTCGGGATGGAACCCACGACCTCCTGTGAACCAGGCGAGGTAGTCAACATCTTCTAGCCACCGTGGCGACAAACTTGCAACTGGGCCCTCAATCACAACGGGACGAGACATCAACTGGTTAGTGCATAACCATCACAAAACCGGCCAGATCGCCCATAGCTAGCGGCTCACAATCAAACCCTGGTTGTGTGTGTGGGGGAGAGAGGTGGTGGGTGGGGGGGGGGTTGACTCAGCCGGCTGCTGTATATTTGAAGTTTGTGTGTGTCTCTCATCATCATCACGGTGGCTAGGAGATGTTAACTACCTCGCCTGGTTTACAGGAGGTCGTGGGTTCGATCCCGACCCTGACGCCTGCTGCTGTATATTTATAGTTTGCGTGTCTCTCTCTCTCATCATCATCACGGTAGCTATGAGATGTTGACTACCTCGCCTGGTGTACAGGAGGTCGTGGGTTCTATCCCGACCCTGACGCCTGCTGCTGTATATTTTGAGTTTGCGTGTCTCTCTCTCTCATCATCATCACGGTGGCTAGGAGATGTTAACTACCTCGCCTGGTCTACAGGAGGTCGTGGGTTTGATACCGACCCTGACACCTGCTGCTGTATATTTGGCGTTTGCGTGTTTCTCTCTCTCACTCTCTCCATGGTCGCGTGGATTTTTCTCCAGGTCCTCTGGTTTCCCCTCCACATTTAAAATCAACGTCACGCGTTTAGAGCTATTTGGCTGCTGCTATCGATTTCCACACGACGACGATGACGATGATGACATCAGACAAGCCGTGGAGCTGCCATCGTTTGTGATATCCAGGTAGCTTGTGAAAAAATTAACCCGTAAAAACAAAGTTTTTCACTATAAATCCTTTATATGCGTGGCGGCTAGAGTCCTCTCGTCCTCTGGCTTGAGATGGCTGCCACCTATGGGTCAGATGATTGCCTGCCACCATTAAGCAATTGGTAATTAAATATAATTTATTTTTGTCCTAAAAAGTGTAAAATTTTGGAAATATTTT
>NC_083845.1:6048247-6054745 GCF_015708825.2 Lethenteron reissneri
CAGGCGACCCATAGCACCTGGGCCTGACCCATTGACCTCTGCACCTAGCTTGGCACAGTAGGCAACCCATAGCACCCGGGCCTGCCCCGTGACCTCTGCACCTAGCCTGGCACAGCAGGCAACCCATAGCACCTGCGTCTGCCCCGTGACCTCTACACCTAGCCTGGCACAGCAGGCAACCCATAGCACCTGGGCCTGCCCCTTGACCTCTGAACCTAGCTTGGCACAGCAGGCAACCCATAGCACCTGGGCCTGACCCATTGACCTCTGCACCTAGCCTGGCACAGCAGGCCACCCATAGCATCTGGGCCTGCCCCGTGACCTCTGCACCTAGCTTGGCACAGCAGGCGACCAATAGCACCTGGGCCTGGCCCGTGACCTCTGCATCTAGCCTGGCACAGCAGGCAACCGATAGCACCTGGGTCTGTCACGTGACCTCTGCACCTAGCCTGGCACAGCAGGCCACCCATAGCACCTGGGTCTGCCCCGTGACCTCTGCACCTAGCCTGGCACAGCAGGCCACCCCATAGCACCTGGGCCTGACCTGTGACCTCTGCACCTAGCTTGCCACAGCATGCAACCCATAGCACCTGGGCCTGCCCCGTGACCTCTGCACTTTGACGATGCCAATGACGACTGCGACACCCACTATCGATGACACGGACAGCAGGGCAACGCGCGTTTGTCACCTCGAAGCAGTAGTCCTGGCCCAGAATGCTGCTGTGCACGGCACGGATGACCACCTCCTGCTCCATGCTGAGGTCAAGGGCCTCCACTGAGCTGGGGCTGAGCAGAGACTCGTGGGAGCGAGACTCCTGGAGCCGGGGCATCACATGGGACCTGCGGGAGACACCCACGGGAAAGGTCACGGGAGGTCACTGGGAGCGTCACGGGGGTCACTGGAAGGGTCACGGGGGGAGGGAGGGTCACGGGGGATCAGGGACGGTCACCGGAGGTCACTGGGAGGGGTCACGGGGGGAGGAGGGTCACGGGGGTCAGGGAGGGTCACGGGGGATCAGGGAGGGCCACGTGGGCCAGGGACGGTCACCGGAGGTCACTGGGTCACGGGGGGAGGGGGGTCACGGGGTCAGGGAGGGTCACGGGGTCAGGGAGGGTCACGGGGTCAGGGAGGGTCACGGGGGGAGGGGGGTCACGGGGGGAGGGAGGTCACGGGGAATCAGAGAGGGTCACGGGGGATCAGGGAGGGTCACGTGGGTCAGGGAGGGTCCCGGGGGTCACTGGGAAGGGTCACCGGGGGAGGGGAGGTCACGGGGTCAGGGAGGGTCACGGGGTCAGGGAGGGTCACGTGGGTGACTGGGAGGGTCACGGGGTTAAGTAGCAGCAACAGCTGCAACTGTGGTGGGAATAAAATAAATGTAACCATCGTCATCTTGATCATCATCATCATCAATCAGAAGCAAGCACTGAAAATCGAAGCCGAAAGGTGACGCACTTCATCATGGTTACTATCATCCCCCGTCGTCATCGACATCAACACGAGAAGCATGAAGAGAAGTCGCAACTTGGTGGTATCATCGTGACCACCAAGAACATCAACACCAGAATAAATATGATGTTTGTTTTTGGTACGGTCCACTGGTCACCGCGCCCAGACCATCAACTCATCGCACGAGAAACCTGATTAAATCTGTGGGTCTCTGTGCGAGTCTGTGGGTCTCTGTGTGAGTCTGTGGGTCTCTGTGCGGGTCTGTGGGTCTCTGTGCGAGTCTGTGGGTCTCTGTTCTCTGTGTGAGTCTGTGGGTCTCTGTGTGAGTCTGTGGGTCTCTGTGCGGGTCTGTGGGTCTCTGTACGAGTCTGTGGGTCTCTGGTGACCAGGCTGAGACCATCAACTTGCTATGCAACAGACGCCCGGTTCAACCACGGGCAGCGGCCGAACTCTGGTTCAGAACCCATGATCCTCAGCGGTGCCTGCTCCGTGCGGCAGGGCCATTCATGAACCGCACCGAAGCCACAGTGCCGCCTCGAAGGTCAGTGAGGATGAGGAGTCAACAAAGCGACGAAAATTGGCTGGCGAAGCCACAAACAAACGTAAGAATTGGGCCGAGAAGACGTTTCATTATTTGTAGGCTATGAAATCGTCAACGGCCGCAGGAGAACCGTCCGCCTGCAAACCCGCACCGTCTCAAGTGAACAAATTTTTTTTTTATTTGGCTCCGAGAATGAAAGTAACATTTCGGCGTGTGTAGCAAGCAAAATGAAGAAAGAGAAATACGATGAAGAACAACCATTGATGGGAATGGATTTCAGTTTTGCTGTTGTTAAGGCTTGCGCAACGTGAAAGTATTTCAACGGCGATACGTGCAGTCTTTGACTTATGAACACCACCAGCACTTACGAACACCCCCACTTACGAACAAGGTCCCACCTGATGACGGAGACTTGTGTTGTCTCCGAAACGTCGTGATTTATAATTTTACTTCTATTATTATATTTCGATTTAAAGCTTTCGTGACTGCAGGGATTCATCTTCTTGGTTCTTTCGGTAAAGTCACGTAGAAGGGAAGTAATAAAATAATAAAAATAAAACATCATAAAATAATTTTCACGACGTTTCGGCCACAACGCAAGCAGCCGTCCTCAGGTGGAGAACAGGTCTGTCAAGTAGACAGAGTCTGAATGGCACGCCCCAGGCTTGGAGCGACTATTTATGCTGGGAAAGAGGAGGGAAGGGCGCCTTGACAAAATAATTTGCATATCAAGATGAATTTAGCATATTTATGGGAAATGCAGATATGCGATTAGTACTAGTTGTGAGATACGTAGGAGGATTGGCGAGGGGGTTTAAAGTCATCATGCCCGTGCATTATGCAGGATTAGCAGCATCAAAGAGAGAGAGTAAGGTTAGAATGAATAAAGGGAAGGAATGTTAATAATATGGTGCCGCAGCAACTAATATGTTTATTGACTAAACCTTGTCATATTACACTATGTTTTATTCTACCCACTCAACTGTAAAACACACTGCTGTATATTCACTATAAAATAACTTCTATTATTTTTACTTTTGTTATTTATTTTTACCCCACGTGACTTTACCTAAAAAAAAACCTAAGAGACGGTAGATGTGCCGTGCTCCGCCCGGCACGTCGCTGCCCCGATCCCTCAAAATCTGGCAACGTCGGACCGGCTCCCGTCGAGAGGAGCACAGAAAAAAATTAATCCGTAAAAAAAACTAAGTTTTTCACTCTAAATCCTTTATATGCGTGGCGGCTAGAGTCCTCTCGTCCTCTGGCTTGAGATGGCTGCCACCTATGGGTCAGATGATTGTCTGCCACCATTAAGCAATTGGTAAATAAATATTTTTAAAAAATTTCCTAAACAGTGTAAAATGTTGGAAAAAAAAATTCACGAAAATTAATTGTCACGCACAACGAGTCTGTGTGCAAAATGTCAGCTCGATTGGATCACGGGAAGTGGGTTAAAAAACGACCGAAAGATTTGCACGGTCGTAAGCGCGCAAGCAAGCAAGTGAACTTAATATAAAGGATTTAAAAAATTAACCCGTAAAAACTAAGTTTTTCACTCTAAATCCTTTATATGCATGGCGGCTAGAGTCCTCTCGTCCTCTGGCTTGAGATGGCTGCCACCTATGGGTCAGATGATTGTCTGCCACCATTAAGCAATTGGTAAATAAATATTTTTAAAAAATTTCCTAAACAGTGTAAAATGTTGGAAAAAAAAATTCACGAAAATTAATTGTCACGCACAACGAGTCTGTGTGCAAAATGTCAGCTCGATTGGATCACGGGAAGTGGGTTAAAAAACGACCGAAAGATTTGCACGGTCGTAAGCGCGCAAGCAAGCAAGTGAACTTAATATAAAGGATTTTAAAAAAGTCGATATACTCTCGCCAAATGAAGAGATGTCGTCCAAACGGACGGACACCAAATTAATTTTAATGTCAGCTGCTGCTGAAAAATTGGATTCGTTTTTTAAAAATCCTTTATATTAAGTTCACTTGCTTGCTTGCTTACGACCGTGCAAACCTTTCGGTCGTTTTTTAACCCACTTCCCGTGATCCAATCGAGCTGATATTTTCCACACAGACTCGTTGTACATGACAATTAATGTTCGTGAAAAATGTTTTCCAAAATTTTACTGTTTAGGGAATTTTTTAAAAATATTTAATTACCAATTGTTTAATGCTGCCAGACAATCATCTGACCCAGTGGTGGCAGCCATCTCAAGCCAGAGGACGAGAGGACTCTAGCCGCCACGCATATAAAGGATTTATAGTGAAAAACTTTGTTTTTACGGGTTATACTTGTTTTCTGTTTTCACGTTCACCGCAAGAGCCATGTTTGATTAATGCGGCACTTTATCCCTCGCGAAAGCTTTCTGTTTGGTGGTTTAACATCTTAGCAATCTTCTGTTTCATAACCAGAAAGGGTTAAACACATTCTTATAGCCATCGGACCGTTAATTAAAGTTTTTTTTGTTTAATAAGGGGAGGGCGGGCCGGGGTTGGTCGGTGGTGGTGTAATTTGATTTCGAAGGGGCGGCTTTAGGCGTTTTGCGTCCGACCAAAAAAAATAATGTACCCAACGCTGACGGACGGTTTAATAATAGCCCGGTGATAGGTTCACCACAGGGTACCGTGTGTGGTTTACGCAGCTACCTTGCTTCCGTGGAAAAGCTATTAAACTTGGCGTTTGAAAATCTTAGCACACCTCCTGTACGATTGCCAGAAAGGTTAAACACACCTATTCCTTATTCTTAGGTTTTTTTCGGTAAAGTCACGTAGGTAAAAAATTTAAATTAATAAAAGTAAAATAAATAAATAAAATCACGACGTTTCGGAGGCATGTGTCCGAAACGTCGTGATTTTTATTTTATTTTTATTAATTTTAATTTTTTTACCTACGTGACTTTACCGAAGAAACCTAAGAATATGAATCCTTGCAGTCATGAAAGCTTCAAATCTAGGACCTATTCCTTATTTTTGTAGACTTTGATACTGGCAGAGAAAAGCTATCGCATGATGTAACTGCTCACCGCTTTGATCTCTGGTCTGACACTGGTGGCGAGACTACAGTATAGGCCAATCAGTCTCAAACACAACGCATCACATATTAGCATCGGAGCCATGCGTGTGTTTGCATGTTCACCACAGGTACCGTGTTAATTGTTTTTTTTACCCTTTTGTCTGGCAACAAAACTGACACCTTGGTTTACAAGGAGTCAAGTTTGGATTGACCACAATACCTGCAGTCGGAATGCAAACAAAAAACACAACTCTGATAATGTATGCACTGTCCTTGAAGTTGATTGGTCCACACCCGAGACAGCTTTCCTTAGAGCCTAGTCTCATATGGTGTTGGACCAATCAATTTCAAGGAGAGTGCATACATTAATTATCAGAGTTATGTTTTTGTTTGCATTCCGACTGCAGATATTGTGGTCAATGCAAACATGACTCCTTGTAAAAAAAAAGGTGTCAGCTTTGTTGCCAGATAAAAGGGTAAAAAAACAATTATCACATTTTGCTACTGACAAAGGAGGTTCCAATGGTGTAAATAGGTACTGTGTGTGTGTGTGGTTACCCTACCCGTACCCAGCCGGGTACGGGTAGGGTACGGGTATCGGGTACCCGATTGCGACCTCTGGGATGAAGCCATGTTGCAGGCGCGGGTGGGTTGAATCTAGGAACTTGAATTGTGAGAAGAGACAAGACGTTGGGAAATGAGTGACAAACGGTGACTCACCAGTGACTCACGGCCTACCCGTACCCGGCCGCACCAGGGTCGCAAACGGCTACCCGTACCCGGCCGGGTACGGGTAGCCGGGTATCGGGTAGGGTACGGGTATCGGGTACCCGGTTGCGACCTCTGAGAGAGAGGCAGAGAGACGGGGCCACGTCCCACCTCGGAGATGGAGCTGATGCAAACGAAGCCGGATCGTGCGCCGGGAGCCAAATTGCTCGCTTGTCGGCCGAGCGCTTCGGAGAAAGGGCTCCACATCCAGCAGTGGGTAGACCACGGCCGCTGGCTGGCTGCTGGCTGGCTGACTGGCTGACTGGCTGACTGGCTAACGACGGCGATTGCTCAGGAGTAGGGGGGGAAGGGGGGGGGTGATGCGTGACGATACGTGATTAATTAATCGGAGATAGAATGAGCTTAATTGAGCGACGAAGCACATTTTTTAATGCGATGCGTGGGATGTTTGCGCAGTCACTAGTGACCGGAGACTTAGACCATCAACTCCGCGACCCTTGAGAGAGAACGCTTTAATGACGAATCAGTCGGCGCGTTTGGATATTTGGAGTTTGCGGTGTCTGTCTCTCTCTCTCGCTCTCCGACTCCCACTGATCGCGTGGATTGTTCTTCGGGTCCTCTGTCAACTCGACGTCAACACGCACGCTTAGAGATATTTGGCTGCTGCTGTACGTTTCAACGTGATGATGATCCATAAGAGGGAGTTAGATCGCATAAATATATAAATGTGTCGTTAAAACCCGCCACCACTAGTACAGCACGA
>NC_083845.1:6055245-6092074 GCF_015708825.2 Lethenteron reissneri
CCATTTGGGATTAAGTCAGCGGTAGTCATCCCACGGGGGAGCAGAACCACCGATCCTTGCCATGGCAATGTGGAATCGCCACCATCTGGGCTCAGGGTGTCACAGCGCCTGACATTCTACGACCGCCATGGAAAGACCCACAAACTTCGACGGAAACCCATGGACAAGAATCTTAAGGGGGCGTCCATAAATGACGTCACGAGATTTTGGACGATTTGTGACCCCCCCCTCCCCTCCTCATCACACGGCGTCACAAAGCTCTGCCCCCCCCCCCCCAAAAAAAAAACATGCTTCAAATCGCTTTAAACTATTGTCATTGTAGCGCGTATTTAATGTGGCGCTGCACTCTGATGTTGTAGGAGAAAACATTTATTAAAAATTCTATTTAATTAAGTAGAACGAGTTGCCTATTTTATTTAAAGTTGTGCAGCATTTTGATGTGACGTCACATTTCTCACCCCCCCCCCCCCCTCGTCACACATCGTCACAAATGTCTGACCCCCACCCCCAGGTGCGTGACGTCATTTATGGACGGGCCCCTAAGACCCGCGTAGAGACCCATCATCATACGCAAGGAAGCAGTCACCCTCGACAAAAAAGGTTAAAGTTCATTATTATTTATTATTATTTAGTATTATTAGTTAGTATTAGTATTTATAATTACTTTATTATCATTTATTATTTATATTTAGTATTATTATTTAATAATATTATTTAGTGCTATTATTGAAATTTTATTATTTATGTATTAGGTATAGCCCTGTGAGCCATTTGGCTCTTGAATCAAAGCCAGCCCCCCCCCCCTCCCCAATATCCTGGCCGAGCACGAAGAAGCTTCCACACGGAGTCAGCAGCTGCGACCCACAGACCAGAGGTCCAGATCGAACCCACGACCTCCTGTACACCAGGCGAAGTAGTTAACATCTCCTAGCCACCGTGATGATGATGAGAGAGAGACACGCAATTTACAAATGTACAGCAGCAGGCATCAGGGTCGGAATCGAACCTACGATCTCCTGTACACAAGGCGAGGTAGTTAACATCTCCTAGCCACCGCGATGATGATGATGATGATGAGAGACACACAAACTCCAAATATACAGCAGGGCATCATCAGGGTCAGGATCGAACCCACGACCTCCTGTACACCAGGCGAGGTCGTTAACACCTCCTAGCCACCGTGTTGATGATGATGATGAGTGACACACAAACTCCAAATATACAGCAGGGCTTATCATGGTCCGGATCGAACGCACGACCTCCTGTACACCAGGCGAGGTAGTTAACATCTCCTAGCCACCGTGATGATGATGAGAGACACGCAAACTCTAAATAAACAGCAAGGCATCATCAGGGTCCAGATCGAACGCACGACCTCCTGTACACCAGGCGAGGTAGTTAACATCTCCTAGCCACCGTGATGGTGATAATGAGAGAGAGAGACACGCAAACTCCAAATAAACAGCAGGGCATCATCAGGATCAGGATCGGACACACGACCTCCTTGCATAACAAGCGAGGTAGTCAACATTTCCGAGCCACCACGGCACCCCAACAATAACAAGAACAACAACAAGAACAACAACAACAGCAACAACAACAGCAGCAAAAACCCCCGGCGAGGGCTCGACACAAGGGCAGCGGGCCCTCGACTCACCGCCACTTTGAAGGGGGACGACGCGCCGATGCCCTCAATGCCCAGAGTCTTGTCGGTCATCACTGACCCAGAGCCACTATGCCTCCTGGGGGCTGACAGGGGATCTGTGGTGGGGGGGGAGGAGGGGAGGAGGGGGGGAGGGGGGGGCAGGAAGAGAAGCGGCATGGGTCGATCAATGTCACTCGCAGGCGCCGATTCATCCACTCGCTCGAACCGTTCGTTCGATCCGTGCGTTGCTGCGCTCCGTTCGGTCAAGCGGTGGAGGGCTACGGCGTTTGGGCCACCGGATCGACGTCGCGTCGTTCGCTGCAATTGGTTCATTCATTTCGTTCGAACATTTCGTTCGCTCGGTTTCGTTCGTTCGCCGTGCACGGTTTGGCTGCGTACAGTGCGAAAGCGGTTCAACAAATATGCAGCCAGAGATAGCAAGACCCAGGGGCTTGAACCCTGCATCTCAACCCCGAGGAGATGGAGAGAGAGACAGAGATAGCCAGACCCAGGGGCTTGAACCCTGAATCTCAAACCCCGAGGAGATGGAGAGAGAGATAAAGACAGCCAGACCCAGGGGCTTGAACCCTGAATCTCAACCCCGAGGAGATGGAGAGAGACAGACAGAGACAGCCAGACCCAGGGGCTTGAACCCTGCATCTCAAACCCCGAAGAGATGGAGAGAGAGAGACAGACAGAGACAGCCAGACCCAGGGGCTTGAACCCTGAATCTCAACCCCGAGGAGATGGAGAGAGACAGACAGAGACAGCCAGATCCAGGGGCTTGAACCCTGAATCTCAACCCCGAGGAGATGGAGAGAGAGATACATACAGAGATAGTCAGACCCGGGGGCTTGAACCCTGAATCTCAACCCCGAAGAGATGGAGCGAGAGAGACAGACAGAGACAGTCAGATCCAGGGCTTGAACCCTGCATCTCAACCACACAGTGTGACCCACACACTCACACAGTGTGACCCACAGACTCACGCAGAGACCCACACATTCACACAGAGACCCACTCACTCACACAGAGACCCACAGACTCATACAGAGACCCACAGACTCACGCATAGACCCACACACTCACACAGTGACCCACAGACTCACACAGAGACCCACAGACTCACACAGGGACCCACAGACTCACACAGTGACCCACTCACTCACACAGAGACCCACAGACTCACACAGAGACCCACACACTCACACAGTGAGACCCACAGATTCACACAGTGAGACCCACAGACTCACACAGAGAGACCCACAGACTCACATAGTGAGACCCATAGACTCACACAGAGACCCACACACTCACACAGTGTGACCCACGAACTCACACAGAGACCCACAGACTCACACAGAGACCCACACACTCACACAGAGACCAACACACTCACACAGTGTGACCCACAGACTCACACAGAGACCCAAGGACTCACACAGAGACCCACAGACTCACACAGAGACCCACACACTCAAACAGAGACCCACTCACTCACACAGAGACCCACACACTCACACAGAGACCCACTCACTCACACAGAGACCCACTCACACAGAGACCCACACACTCACACAGTGTGACCCACAGACTCACACACAGACCCACAGACTCACACATTGTGACCCACAGACTCACACAGTGTGACCCACACAGAGACCCACAGACTCACACAGAGACCCACTCACTCACACAGAGACCCACACACTCACACAGAGACCCACAGACTCACACAGTGCGACCCACACACTCACACAGTGTGACCCACAGACTCACACAGAGACCCACAGACTCACACAGAGACCCACAGACTCACACAGAGACCCATAGACTCACACAGTGTGACCCATAGACTCACATAGAGACCCACAGACTCACACAGAGACCCACACACTAACACAGTGTGACCCACACACTCGCACAGAGACCCACAGACTCGCACAGAGACCCACACACTCACACAGAGACCCACACACTCACACAGAGACCGATAGACTCACACAGTGTGACCCATAGACTCACATAGAGACCCACAGACTCACACAGAGACCCACAGACTCGCACAGAGACCCACAGACTCGCAGAGACCCACACACTCACACAGAGACCCACAGACTCACACAGAGACCCACAGACTCGCACAGAGACCCACAGACTCGCACAGATACCCACAGACTCGCACAGAACCCCCAAACACTCACACAGTGTGACCTGTAGACTCACACAGAGACCCACAGACTCACACAGAGACCCACAGACTCACACAGAGACCCACACACTCACACAGAGACCCACACACTCACACAGAGACCCACTCACTCACACAGAGACCCACACACTCACACAGAGACCCACACACTCACACAGTGTGACCCACAGACTCACACAGAGACCCACACACTCACACAGTGTGACCCATAGACTCACACAGTGTGACCCATAGACTCACACAGAGACCCACACACTCACACAGAGACTCACAGACTCACACAGAGACCCACACATTCACACAGAGATCCACACACTAACACAGTGTGACCCACACACTCGCACAGAGACCCACACACTCACACAGTGTGACCCACACCCTCGCACAGAGACCCACACACTCACACAGTGTGACCCACACACTCGCACAGAGACCCACACACTCACACAGTGTGACCCACAGACTCACACAGTGTGACCTGTAGACTCACACAAAGACCCATGACACTGCCCCCGCCTTGCCTGTGTTATCTCACAAACCGGGGTTGACCTCAAAGGTCGAATCAATGGGCAGTGCGAGGTTAGTACATTTGCGCGAACGTTCCACTTATTCATTCATTCGTTCCGTTCCCCGCCCGTGAAGGAACCTTGGGCCCGGGCCACGCACAAGCGGACATATTCATTCATATGCCGCGGGGGAGGAAATCCGATAATCCGTGAAGCTCTTTTGGTCACAGATGTCTCGGCGAGGGGGCACGTGACAACAACAACAAAACAACCAACACGGCACAAAATAAAACAAAAACACGGAGTAAAATAATACAATAATATAATAATATAATATTTTATTATTCCCATTCTACGTGACTTTAACGAAAGAACCAAGAAGATGAATCCCTGCAGTCACGAAAGCTTTAGATAAAAAAAACACGGAGTGCAAAGTTACAGGAAATGTAAACAAATCACTAACATTTGTTGTTGTGGTTATTGTATACAAATGACAAAATTAAACTATTGTTACTCTTTGGGTCGTTCGGTAAATTCACGGAGATGGGTTGACGATCGCTTGTGTTGCGATCGAAACGTCGTCGTTATTTTTGTTATTTTCTCTGAACCTATCTTCGTGACTTTTTACCGAAAGACCCAAAGAACGTGAATTCCTGCAGTCACGAAAGCTACAAGTCGAGATTTAAACTATTGCTTTTGTTACCTTGCCAGGTAAGGCCTAGCGAACCTATCGGGGTTTCGTTTTCAGAAGCGACCTTGGGTCAGAGGTCGCAAACGGGTTTTGATTCCTTACCTGTACCCGTACCCGGCCGCACCAGGGTCGCAAACGAGTACCCGTACCCGGCCGGGTACGGGTAGCCGGGTATCGGGTAGGGTACGGGTATCGGGTACCTGATTGCGACCTCTGGGATGAAGCCATGTTGCAGGCGCGGGTGGGTTGATTCTAGGAACTTGAATTGTGAGAAGAGACAAGACGTTGGGAAATGAGTGACAAACGGTGACTCACCAGTGACTCACGGTCTACCCGTACCCGTACCCGGCCGCACCAGGGTCGCAAACGGGTACCCGTACCCGGCCGGGTACGGGTAGCCGGGTATCGGGTACCCGGTTGCGACCTCTGCCTTGGGCCCAACACGGCGGGGTCACGCCACCGGTCGAGGTCTCGGTCACGCGTGACCAAGTCACGCGTGACCAAATCCACGCGTGACCAAGTCCACGCGTGACCAAATCCACGCGTGACCAAATCCACGCGTGACCAAAACCACGCGTGACCAAAACCACGCGTGACCAAGTCCACGCGTGACCAAATCCACGCGTGACCAAAACCACGCGTGACCAAGTCCACGCGTGACCAAGTCCACGCGTGACCAAATCCACGCGTGACCAAATCCACGCGTGACCAAGTCCACGCGTGACCAAATCCACGCGTTACCAAGTCCACGCGTGACCAAGTCCACGCGTGACCAAATCCACGCGTGACCATCACGTCAAGGAGCGTGGAACCATCAGCACCACGCAAACTCAGCCGGTCATCTTGCTCACAGCAGCAGTGGCAGCGCTTTCAGACTTGGCTGCTTACGCGGCCGTCTGGAACGCTCTCTTCCCCTTCCGATGTTAGACTCAACACTGCACCATAGACTCAGCACTGCTCATAGACTCAACACTGCACCATAGACTCAGCACTGCTCAGAGACTCAACACTGCCCATAGACTCAACACTGCCCCATAGACTCAACACTGCCCATAGACTCAACACTGCACCATAGACTCAACACTGCCCATAGACTCAACACTGCCCATAGACTCAACACTGCCCATAGACTCAACTACTGCCCATAGACTCAACACTGCCCATAGACTTAACACTGCCCATAGACTCAACACTGCCCATAGACTTAACACTGCCCATAGACTCAACACTGCCCGATAGACTAAACACTGCACCATAGACTCAGCACTGCTCATAAACTCAACACTGCCCATAGACTCAACACTGCCCGATAGACTCAACACTGCACCATAGACTCAACACTGCCCATAGACTCAACACTGCCCCATAGACTCAACCTGCCCATAGACTCACCTGCCCATAGACTCCAACACTGCCCCCTCGACTCAACACTGCAACCAACACTGCCCATAGACTCAACACTGCCCATAGACTCAACACTGCCCATAGACTCAACACTGCCCATAGACTCAACACTGCCATAGACTCAACACTGCCCATAGACTCAACACTGCACCATAGACTCAACACTGCCATAGACTCAACACTGCCCATAGACTCAACACTGCCCATAGACTCAACACTGCACCATAGACTCAACACTGCCCATAGACTCAACACTGCCCATAGACTCAACACTGCCCATAGACTCAACACTGCCCATAGACTCAACACTGCCCATAGACTCAACACTGCCCATAGACTCAACACTGCCCATAGACTCAACACTGCCCATAGACTCAACACTGCACCATAGACTCAACACTGCCCATAGACTCAACACTGCCCATAGACTCAACACTGCCCATAGACTCAACACTGCACCATAGACTCAACACTGCCATAGACTCAACACTGCCCATAGACTCAACACTGCACCATAGACTCACACTGCCCATAGACTCAACACTGCCCATAGACTCAACACTGCCCATAGACTCAACACTGCCCATAGACTCAACACTGCCCATAGACTCAACACTGCCCATAGACTCAACACTGCCCATAGACTCAACACTGCACCATAGACTCAACACTGCCCATAGACTCAACACTGCCCATAGACTCAACACTGCCCATAGACTCAACACTGCACCATAGACTCAACACTGCCCATAGACTCAACACTGCCCATAGACTCAAGACTGACCCATAGACTCAACACTGCACCATCAACCCCACACTGCACCATAGACTCAACACTGCACCATAGACTCAACACTGCACCATAGACTCAACACTGACCCATAGACTCAACACTGCCCATAGACTCAACACTGACCCATAGACTCAACACTGCACGATAGACTCAACACTGCACCATAGACTTAACACTGCCCATAGACTCAATACTGCCCGATAGACTCAACACTGCACCATAGACTCAACACTGCCCATAGACTCAACACTGCCCATAGACTCAACACTGACCCATAGACTCAACACTGCACCATAGACTCAACACTGCACCATAGACTCAACACTGCACACCATAGACTCAAACACTGCCCATAGACTCAACACTGACCCATAGACTCAACACTGCCTCATAGACTCACACTGACCCATACTCACACTGGACTAACACTGCACCATAGACTCACACTGCACCATAGACTCAACACTGCAACCATAGACTCAACACTGCCCTAGACTCAAACACTGACCCATAGACTCAACACTTGCCTCAGACTCACACTGCACCACAGACTCAACACTGCACCATAGACTGAACACTGCACCATGACTCAACACTGCAACCATAGACTCAACACTGCACCATAGATTCAACACTGCACCATAGGCTCAACACTGCCCATAGACTCAACACTGCCCATAGACTCAACAATGCACCATAGACTCAACACTGCACCATAGACTCAACACTGCACCATAGACTCAACACTGCCCAAGACTCAGCACTGCCCATAGACTCAACACTGCACCATAGACTCAACACTGCCCATAGACTCAACACTGCCCCATAGACTCAACACTGCCCCATAGACTCAACACTGACCCATAGACTCAACACTGCACGATAGACTCAACACTGCACCATAGACTCAACACTGCCCATAGACTCAACACTGCCCATAGACTAAACACTGCCCATAGACTCAACACTGCCCATAGACTCAACACTACCCATAGACTCAACACTGCAACATAGACTCAACACTGCCCATAGACTCAACACTGACCCATAGACTCAACACTGACCCATAGACTCAACACTGCCCCATAGACTCAACACTGCAACATAGACTCAACACTGCACCATAGACTCAACACTGCACGATAGACTCAACACTGCCCATAGACTCAACACTGCCCATAGACTCAGCACTACCCATAGACTCAACACTGCCTCATAGACTCAACACTGCACCACAGACTCAACACTGCACCATAGACTCAACACTGCACCATAGACTCAACACTGCCCATAGACTCAACACTGACCCATAGACTCAATACTGCCTCAGACTCAACACTGCACCACAGACTCAACACTGCACCACAGACTCAACACTGCACCATAGACTCAACACTGCACCATAGACTCAACACTGCACCATAGATTCAACACTGCACCATAGGCTCAACACTGCACCATAGGCTCAACACTGCCCATAGACTCAACACTGCCCATAGACTCAACAATGCACCATAGACTCAACACTGCACCATAGACTCAACACTGCACCATAGACTCAACACTGCCCATAGACTCAGCACTGCCCATAGACTCAACACTGCACCATAGACTCAACACTGCCCATAGACTCAACACTGACCCATAGACTCAACACTGCCCCATAGACTCAACACTTCACCATAGACTCAACACTGCACCATAGACTCAACACTGCACCATAGACTCAACACTGCCCATAGACTCAACACTGCCCATAGACTCAACACTACCCATAGACTCAACACTGCAACATAGACTCAACACTGCCCATAGACTCAACACTGACCCATAGACTCAACACTGACCCATAGACTCAACACTGCCCCATAGACTCAACACTGCCCATAGACTCAACACTGCACCATAGACTAAACACTGCCCATAGACTCAACACTGCACCATAGACTCAACACTGCACCATAGACTCAACACTGCACCATAGACTCAACACTGCACCATAGACTCAACACTGCACCGACTCAGAGAGAGAGAGAGGACGACTCGTTATTATTTGTAATTGGTTTATAAATAGGCTCACTGAAGCAGCAAATTGTTGACTGGTATTAATCACACAACCACACACACAAACACAACGATCCCCCGTGTAGCCTGTGCAGACTGTTGGGGCAAGTGCTGTTAGCGAGCACCTAGGAAGGCTACCGGCACTGTGGCACATGAGGGGTGGGTGGCCAGCACCACGCCCGGCCGCCTTTGTCTCCCCAGTGGCGATGTTTACTACACACCGCGCGAGAAATTCATTTGAGGCTGAGTCGACCTAAGAGAGGACCACGAGCGGTTCAGAAAATCGTCACTGGTGGTGTTGGCCGTGGGTGGGAATCGAACCCGGGCCACCGGGTTCATAGCGCGGCGTAGCGCTAAACGATACACTACACAAAAATTCACACACGCAAATTCACACACGGCGACACACACCCATTCACACACACGAAAATTCACACACGCAAATTCACACACGCAAATTCACACACGGCGACACACACCCATTCACACACACGCAAATTCACACAAGGCTACACACACACAAATTCACACACGGCTACACAACAACAACAACCGCCATTCGCCACTAAGTGGCGGTGACGTCACCACGATGCTTGTGCCAGGCCAAGTGCACCTTGAGGCCACGTGAAGTGTCGAAAGCCCGCTGGCAGGAGGTCACGGGGCAGACCCAGGTGCCACTGGTCGACTGACCGAGATGACCGAGATGACTGGCTGATGCACCACCTGTGCCCCCTACTGTGCCAACTTGCTGTGCTTTAGCCACCCGGCGCTCCGCTCGTTGTTGTGAGCGTCGCTCCTCCGCCCTCCGTTGTTGTTGGAGGGCGACTGCCTCCAACTGCCCAGTAGCGTCCTTCACGAGCCTCCTCCACTGAGGCCGATCTTGACACCGCTGGTACCAGTCATCGGCAAGTCCACTCAGCTCCACGTCCTCCTGTACCACATCACTCCATCTCTTCTCCAGCCCGTGCCGCGCCCGTCTAGCCCCCTCGATCCGGCCGAACAAAAGCTGTTTAGGCATGCGGTGGCTGGGCATGCGGGCTACATGACCCAGCCAACGCAGCCTTGCCTGCCGGAGGAGCTCACTGATGGGACCTTGCCCAGATCTTTCAAGGATTTGTGAGCTCCTCACACAATCCAGCCTGGTTAAACCCAGGATGGATCGTAGGCAGGCCAGCCTAAATGTTTCCAACCGGCGAAGATGCTCCACCAGGGGGGTCCACGTCTCGCAAGCGTAGAGAAGGGAGGGAATGACCGTGGCCGAGAAGACCTGAAGCTTCGTGCGGAGCGACAGACCAGGTAGCTTCCACACAGCGTTACGCAACCGATGAAAAGATATTGCCGCTCGACTGATTCGGAGTGAGACCTCTGCTGATAGACTGGAGCCGGTCATAAGCACACTGCCCAGGTATGGGAAACTCTCCACTCTCTCCACAACTGCCCCATCACCAATTGGGAGTTGTGGGGGTGGAGTGTCCGATGGTACAAAATACCCAGGCAGGTGCTTGGTTTTGGTGGGGCTGATGGTAAGGCCCCACCTCTTAGTGGCACGCTCCAGTCTCAGCAGCAGCGCCTCCAACTCCTCTTCTGAATGAGCAGCTATTACCAAATCATCGGCATACATAACGTGGTTGACCAATAGGGAGCCATCCCTTGATCGCACCCGGGCGTCGATCAGCCTCCCATTATATCTGTACCAAACGGAAATTCCCCCGGTACAGCTATTGAAGGCTTCACGAACTACGCGGTCAAAATAGATGTTAAATAATGTGGGAGCCAGAGGACATCCCTGTCGCACCCCAAGGTGTACAGGGAAAGGCTCCGACTCCCGGCCGCGTAGTTTTACCCGGGCCCGCTCACGGCTACACACACACATTCACACACACAAATTCACACGCAAATGCACACACGGCTACACACACAAATGCACACACGCACACACAAATCCACGTACAAATTCACACGGCTACACACACACACCAACACACACATTCACTCAACAATCGCCCGACATTGGCTGCTAAGTGGTGGTGACACAAACACAGTGTGTGTGTACCATCAGCCAAGGGCACACAAAGACAAAGGTGCCCCTCCCCGTGTCACCTTCACACTCGGCTACACGCACGCAAATTCACACTCGGCTACACGCACACAAATTCACACTCGGCTACACGCACGCAAATTCACACTCGGCTACACGCACGCAAATTCACACTCGGCTACACGCACGCAAATTCACACTCGGCTACACGCACGCAAATTCACACTCGGCTACACGCACGCAAATTCACACTCGGCTACACGCACGCAAATTCACACTCGGCTACACGCACGCAAATTCACACTCGGCTACACGCACAGCAAATTCACACTCGGCTACACGCACACAAATTCACACTCGGCTACACGCACACAAATTCACACTCGGCTACACGCACACAAATTCACACTCGGCTACACGCACACAAATTCACACTCGGCTACACGCACGCAAATTCACACTCGGCTACACGCACGCAAATTCACACTCGGCTACACGCACGCAAATTCACACTCGGCTACACGCACACAAATTCACACTCGGCTACACGCACACAAATTCACACTCGGCTACACGCACACAAATTCACACTCGGCTACACGCACGCAAATTCACACTCGGCTACACGCACGCAAATTCACACTCGGCTACACGCACGCAAATTCACACTCGGCTACACGCACGCAAATTCACACTCGGCTACACGCACACAAATTCACACTCGGCTACACGCACGCAAATTCACACTCGGCTACACGCACGCAAATTCACACTCGGCTACACGCACGCAAATTCACACTCGGCTACACGCACACAAATTCACACTCGGCTACACGCACGCAAATTCACACTCGGCTACACGCACGCAAATTCACACTCGGCTACACGCACGCAAATTCACACTCGGCTACACGCACACAAATTCACACTCGGCTACACGCACACAAATTCACACTCGGCTACACGCACACAAATTCACACTCGGCTACAAGCACGCAAATTCACACTCGGCTACACGCACGCAAATTCACACTCGGCTACACGCACGCAAATTCACACTCGGCTACACGCACACAAATTCACACTCGGCTACACGCACGCAAATTCACACACGCACACACAAATGCACATACAAATTCACACACGGCTCACAAACACAAATTCACACTCGGCTACACACAAATTCACACGCAAATTCACACACGCGGTTATACACACGGCTACACACCCACAAATTCACACGCGGCTACACACACACACATTCACACACACACCTACACACACACGGCTACACAATACATTCACACACACACATATACATTCACACACACACACACACAAATTCACGTCTACACACACACAGACCTACGCATCAATCGGCAAGTGTTGGTGACACAATCACATCGCGTGCACCAGGCTAGGTGTCTCTCTACCATCGATAGTGCATAGACCAGAGTGGTGAAGTATGTACGTGTGTCTATCTACCATCGATGGTGCATAGACCAGTGGTGAAGTATGTACGTGTGTCTATCTACCATCGATGGTGCATAGACCAGTGGTGAAGTATGTACGTGTGTCTATCTACCATTGAGCAGCAGCTGTTCATCCTCTTCTGCGTAGAAGTCGGCCAGATCTGAGCCTGGCAGTGACCTCAGCGTGGTCATCCCCATGGGACGATGACGCCTCCCAACACGTCCTCAACACGAATTCAACCTCCTCCACTCAACTCCAAGTCAAAGCAAATCGAAATTGCAGAAGATGTGATGGTGGTGGTTGTTGTTGTTGTTTACCAGTTGAGAGATTTAACTCCACGCCATCGTGTTGTCTTCATCCATCTCGTCTGTTTACTCCTCCTCCTCCTCCTCGTCAACTGAGACTCCCTACCAACCCAAGCTCAATCGGAATTTCCGTGAAGAGGTGGTGATGGTGGTGGTGATGGTGGTGGGTAGTTGAGAGGTCGTTCACTTTACACCACCTCTGTCTTCCTCCTCCTCCAGAAACAACTCCCAACTCAAGCAAACTCGTAGTGGTGGTAGTGGTGGTGGTAGTGGTGGTGGTAGTGGTGGTGGTGGTATTAATGAGTGTTGTTAATGATGGTAGTGGTGGTGGTAGTGGTGGTGGTAGTGGTGGTGGTAGTAATGATAGTGTTGTTAATGATGGTAGTGGTGGTGGTAGTGGTGGTGGTAGTGGTGGTGGTGGTATTAATGATAGTGTTGTTAATGATGGTAGTGGTGGTGGTAGTGGTGGTGGTAGTGGTGGTGGTATTAATGATAGTGTTGTTAATGATGGTAGTGGTGGTGGTAGTGGTGGTGGTAGTGGTGGTGGTATTAATGATAGTGTTGTTAATGATGGTAGTGGTGGTGGTAGTGGTGGTGGTATTAATTATAGTGTTGTTAATGATGGTAGTGGTGGTGGTAGTGGTGGTGGTATTAATGATAGTGTTGTTAATGATGGTAGTGGTGGTGGTAGTGGTGGTGGTAGTGGTGGTGGTATTAATGATAGTGTTGTTAATGATGGTAGTGGTGGTGGTAGTGGTCGTGGTAGTGGTGGTGGTATTAATGATAGTGTTGTTAATGATGGTAGTAGTGGTGGTTGTGAAGATAGTGGTGGTGGTAGTAGCGGTGGTGGTAGTGGTGGTGGTAGTGGTGGTGGTATTAATGATAGTGTTGTTAATGATGGTAGTGGTGGTGGTTGTGAAGATAGTGGTGGTGGTAGTAGCGGTGGTGGTAGTGGTGGTGGCAGTGATGCTAGCAGTGATTTCAAGGGCACTATTTGAAAGTCATCACTCCACCACGACTCCTCTCTTCCTACCACACCTACCTCCTCATCCGAACATGCTCACAATGCAGAAGAGATTGTACCGATGACGACAACGACGATGATGGTGGTGGTGGTTGCTGTTGACGACGTTCATCCATTGACAGCGATCACTCCAACTCCACCCCCGATCCCCGTCATCATCATCATAGCGAATTCTCCTCTCGCCACGCAAACTCACATTTAGCAGGTGAGCAGACCTCGTCTCTCTCTCCCCTCTCTCTCTCTCCCCTCTCCCGTCTCTCTCTTCGTGTCTGTCTCTCCTCTCTCACCTCCCCTCTCTCTTCCTCTCTCTCTCTCCGCCGTCTCCTCCTACGCCTTTGTCTTGTGATTGTTTACATTTACCAGCTCATCTTCCGATCTCTCTCTCTATCTCTGTCGCTCTCTCTCTCTCGATCTATCCGCCAGAATCGTATTGAGGTGGCGCTGTTCTGCCGGTAACAATGACCACAACCACCACCACCACTAACCACCACCACCAATCAGAACCACCACCACCACGGTGGATGAGCTTCTCTCTCTCTGTCTGTATCTGTCTCTCTCTGCCTCTCTGTCTGTCTCTGTCTGCCTCTCTGTCCGTCTCTCTGTCCGTCTCTCGCAAAAGGCAACACAAACAATAGCCGAGACGGATATCGCAGCGACGCCTAAAAATAACGGGTTGTGTGTGTGGGTGTTAATATTCACACGCGCGCGCACAAAACAAGACCGCGATGTGAATTGAACGATTCACAACTCAACGCGGCCCAGAGCTCCCTGCGACCTCGGAGCGAGCGAGCAGCAATACATCGGCAGCTGGCGGAACGATGACTGCAGGAGAGCGGTGAGCGAGAATGATTTTGTTTTGGTCGGGGTGGTGGCGTGGGTGTGGGTGGGGTGGGTGGGTGTGGATGTGGGGGGGTGGGTGGGTGTGAGTGGGTGGGTGGGGGTGGGTGCGCGTGGGTGGGTGTGGGGGTGGGTGGATGTGGGTGTGGATGGGGTGGATGGGGTGGTGGGTGGGTGGATGGGGTGGGTGGGGGGTGTGGATGGGTGGTGGATGGGTGGTGGGTGGGTGGATGGGGTGGATGGGGTGGGTGGATGGGTGGTGGGTGGGTGGATGAGGTGGGTGGGTGGATGGGGTGGATGGGTGGGTGGGTGGATGGGGGGGTGGGTGTGGATGGGGTGGTGGGTGGGTGAGGGGTGGTGGGTGGGTGTGGGTGGGGTGGTGGGGGGGGGGTGACCCAAATTCGCTCGTTTCAGACTCGAGACGCCGTTCCTAAGAGACGCCGGCGCGTTTGGCGAGAGGGGGGGGGGCAGCGGGAATATGCTGAGCCATCGTGCGGGTGGGTGAGCGGGGGGTGGGTGGGTGAGCGGGGGGTGGGTGAGCGGGTTGTGGGTGGGTGGGTGAGCGGGGGGTGGGTGAGCGGGGGGTGGGTGAGCGGGGGGTGGGTGGGTGGGTGAGCGGGGGGTGGGTGGGTGGGTGAGCGGGGGGTGGGTGGGTGGGTGAGCGGGGGGTGGGTGGGTGGGTGAGCGGGGGGTGGGTGAGCGGGGGGTGGGTGGGTGAGCGGGGGGTGGGTGGGTGGGGGGTGGGTGAGCGGGGGGTGGGTGGGGGGGGGGTGGGTGAGCGGGGGGGTGGGTGGGTGGGGGGGTGGGTGAGCGGGGGGTGGGTGGGTGGGTGGGTGGGTGAGCGGGTGGGTGGGCGAGTGGGTGGGTGAGCGTGTGGGTGAGCGGGTGGGCGAGTGGGTGAGTGGGTGAGTGGGTGAGCGGGGTGGGTGAGTGGGTGAGCGGGTGGGTGAGCGGGGGGTGGTGGGTGGGTGAGTGGGTGAGTGGGTGGGTGAGTGAGTGGGTGGGTGAGCGGGTGGGTGAGTGGGTGGGTGGGTGAGTGGGTGGGTGAGCGGGTGGGTGAGCGGGTGGGTGGAGTGGGGTGAGCGGGTGGGTGAGTGGGTGAGCGGGTGGGTGAGCGGGGGGTGGTGGTGGGTGAGTGGGTGAGCGGGTGGGTGAGTGGGTGGGGGGTGAGTGGGTGGGTGAGCGGGTGGGTGAGTGGGTGGGTGGGTGAGTGGGTGGGTGAGCGGGTGGGTGAGTGGGTGAGCGGGTGAGTGGGTGAGCGGGTGGGTGAGCGGGGGGTGGTGGGTGGGTGAGTGGGTGAGCGGGTGGGTGAGTGGGTGGGTGGGTGAGTGGGTGGGTGAGTGGGTGGGTGAGCGGGTGGGTGAGTGGGTGAGCGGGTGGGTGAGTGGGTGAGCGGGTGGGTGAGCGGTGGGTGGTGGGTGGGTGAGCGGGTGGGTGAGTGGGTGGGTGGGTGAGTGGGTGGGTGAGCGGGTGGGTGAGTGGGTGGGTGGGTGAGTGGGTGGGTGAGTGGGTGAGCGGGTGGGTGAGTGGGTGAGCGGGTGGGTGAGCGGGGGGTGGTGGGTGGGTGAGTGGGTGAGCGGGTGGGTGAGTGGGTGGGTGGGTGAGTGGGTGGGTGAGCGTCTGGGTGAGTGGCTGGGTGAGCGGGTGGGTGAGCGGGTGGGTGGGTGAGCGGGCGGGTGAGCGGGTGGGTGAGTGGGTGAGAGTAATGGGGTCTCATCACACCAGCTGGATGGGCGGTTATTGTTGTGGTGGAGGGGAAGGAGGGTGGTGGTGGTGGCGGCAGTGATTTGATAGTGGTGGCGATTATGATCTGTGGTGGTATTAAATAATTAATGATGGTGATTATAATTGTGGTGGTGCTGGTGATTTCTGTATGAATGTGGGTGGTGGTTTATTAATGCGGCGGTGCTGGTGGTGGCTGGATTAGCGGGTGGTTGTTGTTGGAGGGAGAGAGGGAGGATGAATTGGTTGTGGTCGTGATGGTGGCGATTGTTTGAAAGTGCTGATGGGTGAGCGGTGGTGCACCGGTTAGCACGCCGCTACGCTACGAACCCGGCCACCCGAGTTCGATTCCCGCTCACGGCCAACACCACCACCACCAAGTGACGATGTTCTTGAGCCGGTCCTGGGGCCTCCCCCTAGGTCGACTCAGCCTCAAACGAGTCCGTGGCAAGGGTACGTAGTAAACATCGCCACCGGGGGAGACAAAGGCGGCCGGGCGTGGTTCTGGCCACCCCCCAGGTGCTACTCGCTAACAGAACTCCAAAGGCTATCCGGGGGTTCTTTGTCTTTGTGCGGCGGTGGTGGTGGTTGTTGGTGGTGGTTGGTGGTGGTTGGTGGTGGTGGTGGTGGGGTGCGGTTTCCCCCAAAGTGAGGGGGGGGTGTCCGGGTCCCTGCCCACCCCCCCGATGGCTATCAACACCAGTGACGATTATCCCCAAGGTAGACTCAGCCTCAAACGAGTACAAGGTGCGATGTGTAAACATCGCCACTGGGGAGACAAAGGCGGACCGGGCGTGGTGCTGGCCACCCACCCCCTCGTGTGCCACCGTGCCGGCCTTCATAGGTGCTCGCTAACAGGCACTTGCCCCTGCAGTCCGTCAAGGCTACACGGGGGACCTTTGTCTTTGTACCGGTCCTGGGCCTTCATGTAGTTCGACTCGTTTTGTTCACGGCACCCCCCCCCCCCCCCCCCGGTCAGACTCACGGCGCCCCATCTGGGAGAGTTGAGGCAGCCTTGCTTCGATGCAAAGCAAATCTCTGGATTCTAGATTTGAAGCTTTCGTGACTGCAAGGATTCATATTCTTAGTTCTTTCGGTAAAGTCACGTAGGTAAAAAAATGAAATAAAAATGTATAAAAATAAAATTCATTTAATTTAGTTTTTTCGGTAAAGTCACGTAGGTAAAAAATGAAATTTAAATTATAAAAAAAAAATCTTTTTATTTTGTTCTTTCGGTAAAGTCACGTAGGTGAAGATGGAAGCTTGTGTTGCCTCCGAAACGTCGTGATTTTTATTTGTATTAATTTTAATTTCATTTTTTACCTACATGGTGACTTTACCGAAAGAACTAAGAGTACAAATCTCTGGACCCGGTTTCGACATCCCGTGCGCGTGCATCGTGTGTGTGCATCGTGTGTGTGCATCGTGTGTGTGCATCGTGTGTGTGTGTGTCTCCCCATTAAGAGAAGGGCCTCACTCTGCTTGCGAGGTCGCACGAAATGCCACAGACGGATCACACAACACGTTAGGGCTGACCTCGTAAAGGAGCTCTAAACCATCGACATCAACATCACGCGTATACTCAACACTGCCCATAGACTCAACACTGCCCATAGACTCAACACTGCACCATAGACTCAACACTACCCATAGACTCAACACTGCCCATAGACTCAACACTGCCCATAGACTCAACACTGCTCATAGACTCAACACTGCCCATAGACTCAACACTGCCCATAGACTCAACACTGCCCATAGACTCAACACTGCACCATAGACTCAACACTACCCATAGACTCAACACTACCCATAGACTCAACACTGCCCATAGACTCAACACTGCCCATAGACTCAACACTGCCCATAGACTCAACACTGCCCATAGACAAAACACTACCCATCGACTCAACACTGCCCATAGACTCAACACTGCACCATAGACTCAACACTACCCATAGACTCAACACTGCCCATAGACTCAACACTACCCATAGACTCAACACTACCCATAGACTCAACACTGCCCATAGACTCAACACTACCCATAGACTCAACACTACCCATAGACTCAACACTGCCCATAGACTCAACACTGCCCATAGACTCAACACTGCACCATAGACTCAACACTGCCCATAGACTCAACACTACCCATAGACTCAACACTACCCATAGACTCAACACTGCTCATAGACTCAACACTGCCCATAGACTCAACACTGCCCATAGACTCAACACTGCCCATAGACTCAACACTGCACCTCCGATAAGCACAGTTGCCTATGTACGGTGCGCAAAAAGTTTAACGTACATTGCTGAAGGTGCATTGCCAGACCTTATAGGCAAAGTCCCTCTTTCTCTATGACACGGGTCCGACAGTTAATGTGTACGTGTGTCTGTGAGCACGTGTGTGTGTTGTCGTGTGTGTGTACGTGTGTGTGTACGTGTGTGTACGTGTGTGTGTACGTGTGTGTACATGTGTGCACGTTTGTGTACGTGTGTGTTTGTGTACGTGTGTGTGTGTTTGTGTACGTGTGTGTGTACGTGTGTGTGTACGTGTGTGTACGTGTGTGTTTGTTTGTGTACGTGTGTGTGTGCGTGTGTGTGTACATGCGTGTACGTGTGTGTACGTGTGTGTACGTGTGTGTACGTGTGTGTGTACGTGTGTGTGTGTACGTGTGTGTACGTGTATGTACGTGTGTGTGTACGTGTGTGTACGTGTGTGTGTACGTGTGTGTGTGTACATGTGTGTACGTGTGTGTGTGTTTGTGTGCGTGTGTGAGTACGTGTGTGTGTACGTGTGTGTGTTTGTGTACGTGTGTGTGTTTGTGTGTGTACATGTGTGTACGTGTGTGTGTGTACATGTGTGTACGTGTGTGTGTGTACATGTGTGTACGTGTGTGTGTTTGTGTATGTGTGTGTACGTGTGTGTACGTGTGTGTGTTTATGTACATGTGTGTACGTGTGTGTACGTGTGTGTGTGTACGTGTGTGTGTTTGTGTACATGTGTGTACGTGTGTGTACGTGTGTGTGTGTACATGTGTGTACGTGTGTGTGTTTGTGTATGTGTGTGTACGTGTGTGTACGTGTGTGTGTTTGTGTACATGTGTGTACGTGTGTGTGTTTGTGTACGTGTGTGTGTTTGTGAACGTGTGTGTGCACATGTGTGCCCGTGTGTGTACGTGTGTGTACGTGTGTGTGTTTGTGTACATGTGTGTACGTGTGTGTACGTGTGTGTGTGTACATGTGTGTACGTGTGTGTGTTTGTGTATGTGTGTGTACGTGTGTGTACGTGTGTGTGTTTGTGTACATGTGTGTACGTGTGTGTGTTTGTGTACGTGTGTGTGTTTGTGAACGTGTGTGTGCACATGTGTGCCCGTGTGTGTACGTGTGTGTACGTGTGTGTGTTTGTGTACATGTGTGTATGTGTGTGTACGTGTGTGTGTGTACATGTGTGTACGTGTGTGTGTTTGTGTATGTGTGTGTACGTGTGTGTACGTGTGTGTGTTTGTGTACATGTGTGTACGTGTGTGTACGTGTGTGTGTTTGTGTACGTGTGTGTGTTTGTGAACGTGTGTGTGCACATGTGTGCACGTGTGTGTACGTGTGTGTGTGTACGTGTGTGTGTTTGTGTACATGTGTGTACGTGTGTGTACGTGTGTGTGTTTGTGAACGTGTGTGTGCACATGTGTGCACGTGTGTGTACGTGTGTGTACGTGTGTGTAGAGACAGCCAAAACACACACACAGCCTAACATTTCGTGTTATTATTCCGATGCAAAGGAAGCATGCAGGTCCCGGAGGAGATGATTATTTAAAATCAAATATTGAAGTGTGAAAGTCTGTGTAAGGGGCGGGTAGAGAGAAAAATAATAAAAAAGAAGTATTAATGTATTGGGCCATCACGTGGTGAGGGAGAGAGAGACAGGGTTTGGGTTATCAACAAAATGTGCTGGAGGAAAAATTAAATTAAGTTCCGTTACAAAAAAATGTTTCAGTAAAATTAAGTGACGTTTAAAATAAAAAAAGTTTCGTTAAAAATATTAATAAAATAAATACACATTGAAATTAAAGTAACGTTAATAAAAAAAACATATTTACATAAAATTAAGTAAAAAAAAAACAAGTAGAATAAATAAATAAATAAAATGAAAATTAATGTAGATTTTAACAAATACGATAAAAAATAAAATTAAGTTACGTTAAAAAAAAATAAAACCTTGCACTGCTACCTTTACCATGAAGACAATGCTGCTGCTGATGATGAGTCTCATGGCATTTTTTCTGAAGTATTACAGCACTCTGTCTAATCCACTGCTGGATGAAGGCAGCTAACCCACCAGAGCCACAGAGACCCACAGACTTGCACAGAGACCCACAGACTCGCACAGAGACCCACAGACTTGCACAGAGACCCACAGACTCGCACAGAGACCCACAGACTTGCATAGATCCACAGACTTGCACAGAGACCCACAGACTTGCATAGAGACCCACAGACTTGCATAGAGACCCACAGACTCGCATAAAGACCCACATAATTTCACAGAGACCCACAGACTTACACAGAGACCCACAGACTCGCAAAGAGACCTACAGACTTGCACAGAGACCCACAGACTTGCACAGAGACCATAGACTTGCACAGAGACCCACAGACTCGCACAGAGACCCACAGACTTGCATAGATCCACAGACTTGCACAGAGACCCACAGACTTGCATAGACCCACAGACTTGCAAAGAGACCCACAGACTCGCATAAAGAGCCACATAATTTCACAGAGACCCACAGACTTACACAGAGACCCACAGACTTGCACAGAGACCCACAGACTCGCACAGAGACCCACAGACTCGCACAGAGACCCACAGACTTGCATAGATCCACAGACTTGCACAGAGACCCACAGACTTGCATAGACCCACAGACTTGCATAGAGACCCACAGACTTGCATAAAGACCCACATAATTTCACAGAGACCCACAGACTTACACAGAGACCCACAGACTTGCACAGAGACCCACATACTTGCACAGAGACCATAGACTTGCACAGAGACCCACAGACTGGCACAGAGATCCACAGACTCGCACAGAGACCCACAGACTTGCACAGAGACCCACAGACTCGCACAGAGACCCACATACTTGCACAGAGACCCACAGACTCACACAGAGACCCACAGACTCACACAGAGACCCACATACTTGCACAGAGACCCACAGACTTGCATAGATACCCACAGACTTGCATAGAGACCCACAGACTCGCACAGAGACCCACAGACTCACACAGAGACCCACAGACTCGCACAGAGACCCACAGACTCGCACAGAGACCCACAGACTCGCACAGAGACCCACATACTTGCACAGAGACCCACAGACTTGCATAGAGACCCACAGACTTGCATAGAGACCCACAGACTCGCACAGAGACCCACAGACTCGCACAGAGACCCACAGACTTGCATAGAGACCCACAAACTCACACAGAGACCCACGGACTTGCACAGACCCAGACACGTGTACACACAGACACGTGTACACACTCAAACGAGCACTCACGGAACGCGTGCACTTCCCAGGCGAAACACGGCTTGAACCTCACCTTCTCAGTCCCATGAGCGTTATTTATTTATTTATTTTCTAAATAAACACGAAAACACAATCACCCCAATTTTCATAAACGAATTCATTGACACCACATTGACTTCTGCCAATGTTGACACCAACAACACCACCACCACTCCTCCTCCTGCTGCTGTGAGGACATCCCGTAGTGCCGGGGAGCGGTGGCGCTTGTGGTTAGCTCACAGCGGCCACAAATCTGGTGGAGACAAGGGGGGGAGGGGAGGGCGAGTGCCCCTCCCCCCCGCCCCTCTCCCCCCCTCCACTCCTCTCCCTCGAGACCCCAAAAATTTGAATCTTTTTGACACTTCCAGGGGAAATACGTTGAATGTTTTAATTATTAATAATGTGGGGTTGGCCCTATTTAAGAACCTTGTAATGTCTGAACACCCCCTCCCCCACACTCACCCCCACCCCCACACTCACCCCCACCCCCACACTCACCCCCACCCCCACACTCACCCCCACACTCACCCCCACACTCACCCCCACACTCACCCCCCACACTCACCCCCCACACTCACCCCCCACACTCACCCCCCACACTCACCCCCCACACTCACCCCCCACACTCACCCCCCACACTCACCCCCCACACTCACCCCCCACACTCACCCCCCACACTCACCCCCCACACTCACCCCCCACACTCACCCCCCACACTCACCCCCCACACTCACCCCCACACCCACCCCCACCCCCACCCCCACACTCACCCCGGGAAGAATCTCGGCTCTAAGATCGATTACACAAGCCACTGTCTCGTACATCAGTGGCTCGGAGATGTTAACTACCTCGCCTGGTATGCAGGAGGTCGTGGGTTCAATCTCTACCCTGACGCCTGCTGCTGTATATGTGGAGTTTGCGTGTCTCTCTCTCATCATCATCATCACGGTGGCTAGGAGATGGTAACTACCTCGCCTGGTGTACATGAGGTCGTGGGTTCGATCCCGACCCTGACGCCTGCTGCTGTACATTTGTAGTTTGCGCGTTTCTCTCTTTCATAATCATCACGGTGGCTAGGATATGGTAACTACCTCGCCTGGTGTACAGGAGGTCGTGGGTTCGATCCCGACCCTGACGCCTGCTGCTGTACATTTGTAGTTTGCGCGTTTCTCTCTTTCATCATCGTCACGGTGGCTAGGAGATGTTAACTACCTCTCCTGGTGTGCAGGAGGTCGTGGGTTCAATCTCTACCCTGACGCCTGCTGCTGTATATTTGGAGTTTGGGTGTTTCTCTCTCTCATCATCATCATCATCATCACGGTGGCTAAAATATGTTAACTACCTCGCCTGGTGTGCAGGAGGTCGTGGGTTCGATCCCGACCCTGACGCCTGCTGCTGTACATTTGTAGTTTGCGCGTTTCTCTCTTTCATCATCGTCACGGTGGCTAGGAGATGTTAACTACCTCGCCTGGTGTACAGGAGGTCGTGGGTTTCAATCCCGACCCTGACGCCTGCTGCTGTATATTTGAAGTTTGCGCGTCTCTCTCTATCCCATACCACACACATGGCGGTGATGTGCACATCTTCTTCGAACGCTGGGGAGCCGGACAAGCCCCTCTCTGCACCAGCGTGGACGTCACCCTCGTGGTGTTCACCTTCTGAAGCGCTCGCTCGTCACCGTGGCGTGCGCGATGACCACCACCACAACCACCACCACGTGGCTTTTATTTCGCGGCTTTTATTTCATTTAGCGCCACAGCGCGTGGATTTGTAGCGTTTGTTTTATTTGTGTTAATTCTAGATTTGAAGCTTTCGTGACTGCAAGTATTCATATTCTTAGGTTTTTTTCGGTAAAGTCACGTAGGTAAAAAATGAAAATTAATAAAAGTAAAATTAAAATAAAATAAAAATCACGACGTTTCGGAGGCAACACAAGCCTCCGTTTGCAGGTGGAACCGTCACAGCCACGATAGCTGTATCACTTGATAGCTGTATCAAGTGCTGTGACGGTTGAAACAGCTATCGTGCTGTGACGGTCCACCTGAAGACGGAAGCTTTTGTTGCCTCCGAAACGTCGTGATTTTTATTTTATTTTTATTTTACTTTTATTAATTTAATTTTTTTACCTACGTGACTTTACCGAAAAAACCTAATAATATGAATATGTATTTGTGTTGCTGGTGACTTTGTGTGTTTCATATCGAAATCGCCTCCAGTGCTGTTGCTGCTGGCGGCAATAAAAGTTGTTTAAAAGTCAAAAAATCTCTCCCCTGTGGTCGCGTGGATTTTTCTCCGGGTCCTCCGGGTTTTTTCACTCCACGTTTAGAATCGACATCGAGCGTTCACAAGCATTTAGCTGTTATGCAATTTCACACGATGATGATTGATGATGAGCCCAATTTGTTGAGCTATCATTTGTGATGGACAGGTCGCTTCTGAAAGAAAAAAGGTAAAAATCTCAGTGGGGTCTTACCTGGTAAAACAAAAAAAATAATATTTTTCTACTGGCAAATGAGGTTCCAATGGTGTAAATGCTTTTCCCCGAGCTCTCATACTCTGATGGTGCATTGTCTTTGAGTTGTGCGCCTTTTGGCGTCATCTGGTCCAACACCATGTGAGACTAGGCTCTAAGGAAAGCTGTCTCGGGTGTGGACCAATCAACTTCAAGGACAGTGCATACATTATCAGAGTTGTGTTTTTTTTTGCATTACGACTGCGGGTATTGTGGTCTATTTAAACATGACTCCTTGTAAAACAGGTGTCAGTTTTGTTGCCAGATAAAAGGGTAAAAAACCAATTATCATATATATTTCGTTTATAGTCAACGGGGAACAGCAAATGGGTAACCACCAACGCGCTTATGTGCCGTGCCGGCCTTCATAGGCGCTACGAGGACTTGCCCCAACAGTCTGCTGAGGCCATACGGGGGATTTTTGTCTTTGTAGCAGTGGTACGCCCGTTCATCGCGTCTAAACATTAGACTCACACACAGAGACCCATAGACTCGCGAAGAGACCCATAGACTCGCACAGAGACCCATAGACTCACACAGACCTATCACAGAGACCCATAGACTCGCACAGAGACCCATAGACTCGCACAGAGACCTATAGACTCACACAGAGACCCATAGACTCACACAGAGACCCATGGACTCAGAGACCCATAAACTCGCACAGAGACCCATAGACTCACACAGAGACCCATATACTCGCACAGAGACCCATAGGCTCGCACAGAGACCCATGGACTCACAGAGACCCATATACTCGCACAGAGACCCATAGACTCGCACAGAGACCCATGGACTCACAGAGACCCATAGACTCGCACAGAGACCCACAGACTCGCAAAGAGACCCATAGACTCGCACAGACCCGCAGACTCGCAGAGACCCACACACTCACAGAGACCCATAGACTCGCACAGAGACCCACAGACTCAGAGATCCACACACTCACAGAGACCCACAGACTCGCAAAGAGACCCATAGACTCGCACAGAGACCCATAGACTCGCACAGAGACCCATAGACTCGCATAGACCCACACACTCACAGAGACTCACATTTGTACAGAGACCCACAGACTCAGAGACCCACACACTCACAGAGACTCACATTTGTACAGAGACCCACAGACTCAGAGATCCACACACTCACAGAGACCCATAGACTCGCACAGAGACCCATAGACTCGCACAGAGACCCATAGACTCGCACAGAGACACACAGACGCGCACAGAGACCCATAGACTCACACAGAGACCCATAGACTCGCACAGAGACCCACAGACTCGCAAAGAGACCCATAGACTCGCACAGAGACCCATAGACTCGCACAGAGACCCATAGACTCGCAGAGACCCACACACTCACAGAGACTCACATTTGTACAGAGACCCACAGACTCAGAGATCCACACACTCACAGAGACCCATAGACTCGCACAGAGACACACAGACGCGCACAGAGACCCATAGACTCACACAGAGATTCACACAGAGACCCATAGACTCGCACAGAGACCCATAGACTCACACAGAGACCCATAGACTCGTACAGACCCGCAGACTCGCAGAGACCCACATACTCGTACAGCAACCCATAGGCTCGTACGTGGTTTAAAAATAAAACAGTTCAAATCGTGACACATTTTTAAAGGCTCTTACTGCTCTGCGAAGACAATAACACAAACGTTTCCTCGATTTTCATAATTCCCTTTCCTCGTTTCGTGGTTTCCAATGATCCGCATCGCCCACTTGCTATACAGTGTCAGGATGCAGCTGAATGTGGACGATGTTGCTGCTGCTGCTGCTATGAATGTCCAAAATGATGGGGGCCAATTTGCTGAGCTATCATTTGTGTTGGCCAGGTCGCCTCTGAAACAATACGTTGATATAGATCGGTGGACTGTGCACGGTGAGGATGGGGATGGTTCAGTGTTGTGTATTTTCTATGCGTGTTGGGTGATGTGTTCAATCTTAATTTTGGAGCTTTCGTGACTGCAGGAATTATTCTTTGGTTCTTTCGGTAAAGTCACGTATAAAGATAAAATAATAAATTAAATAATAGCATACGACGTTTCGATTGCAACACAAGCAATCATCATCAGGTATAAATGAAATAGCGACACAAAATCTAACCAGAAAACTATAGACAGACGTATAAGCAGACAGATATCACCAAGATACATAGAGAGAGCAACACAGGTACAGAGAGGGGTGATCGTCTCTGTGGGGTGGCCTTAAATAGACAGAGGGGGGGCGGAGGCAGAGAGAGGGAGGGGGTAGAGAAAAACTTTACATGTCAATGAGTACGAAGAGACGCGTAGTAAAGTACGCAGGCTTAGAGGGAGAAAGAACACACATACTTTGCTAGGTTATTTAATTTAGTGTGTTCTTTCTCCCTCTAAGCCTGCGTACTTTACTACGCGTCTCTTCGTACTCATTGACATGTAAATGTTTTCCCTACCCCCTCCCTCTCTCTGCCTCCGCCCCCCCTCTGTCTATTTAAGGCCACCCCACAGAGACGATCACCCCTCTCTGGTTCCTGTGTTGCTCTCTCTGTGTATCTTGGTGATATCTGTCTGCTTATATGTCTGTCTGTAGTTTTCTGGTTACATTTTATGTCGCTATTTCATTATACCTGATGATGATTGCTTGTGTTGCAATCGAAACGTCGTATGCTATTATTTAATTTATTATTTTATCTTTATACGTGACTTTACCGAAAGAACCAAAGAATAGGGTGATGTGTTCACCGTTGTTGAACGTTGTAACCAAGGCCGTCATTATAATATATTTCGATTTAAAGCTTTCGTGACTGCAGCGATTCATCTTCTTGGTTCTTTCGGTAAAGTCACGTAGAATGGAAATAATAAAACATAAAACATCGTGAGAATTATTTTATTATGTTTTATTTATTTTATTTTATTTTTTCTATTCTACGTGACTTTACGGAAAGAATCAAGAAGATTATTTTGAGAGGCGAAACATCGCCCCCCAATATTCGAATATGCTCAAAATGTCTCCCCCCCAAATATATTGCTATAAAATAGATTTCTGTTTATGTGATTGTGGTTATGGTTGTACTTTATTAATCCCTAATCTCTGCCATTACATACAATGAAACAAGAAAAGGTAAAACAAATAACAGAGCAATGTAATACAATACACTATTAAACATTATTGTAAAAAATATATTTAAAGTCCATATCATGTGTTAGTGAATTTTGTAATATTTTGAGTCTATGGTGTGAGAGAGAGAGAGAGAGACACGCAAACTCCAAATATACAGCAGCAGGCGTCAGGGTCGGGATTGAAACCACGACCTCCTGCACACCACGCGAGGTAGTTAACATCTCCTAGCCACCGTGATGATGATGATGAGAGAGACACGCAAACTCCAAATATACAGCAGCAGGCGTCAGGGTCGGTATCGAACCCACGACCGCCTGTACACCAGGCGAGGTAGTCAACATCTCCTAGCCACCGTGATGATGATGAGAGAGAGAGAGAGACACGCAAACTCCAAATATACAGCAGCAGGCGTCAGGGGTCGGGGGTCGGGATCGAACCCACGACCTCCTGTACACCAGGCGAGGTAGTTAACATCTCCTAGCCACCGTGATGATGATGAGAGAGAGAGAGAGACACGCAAACTCCAAATATACAGCAGCAGGCGTCGTCAGGGTCGGGATCAAACCCATGACCTGCACACCAGGCGAGGTGGTGCCGATTGTGACGTGGGCGCGGGTAGGGGAGTTTCTCTTATCAACACGCTCCAGTTAAAACCACACGCACGCAACTACCTGTGCCGAGACGTCAGCTGATGGCTCGGATTAAAAACAGGGGGGGAGTTCATACTGCAGAATAGTGGAGAAACCGGAGTAAGGTAGAAACACACACACACGCCTACGTGCACACACGCCTACGTGCACACACACATTCCTACGTGCACACACACACGCCTACGTGCACACACATACACATGCCTACTTACACACACACACGCGCCTACGTACACACACACACGCGCCTACGTGCACACACACGCCTACGTGCACACACACGCCTACGTACACACACACACGCGCCTACGTGCACACACACGCCTACGTACACACACACACGCGCCTACGTACACACACACACGCGCCTACGTGCACACACACGCCTACGTGCACACACACGCCTACGTGCACACACACGCCTACGTACACACACACACACACGCCTACGTACACACACACGCCTACGTGCACACACACAGACACACGCCTACGTACACACACACCTACGTGGACACACACGCCTACGTACACACACACACATGCCTACGTACACACACACACATGCCTACGTACACACACACACATGCCTAAGTACCCACACACGCGCCTACGTACATAAACACACACGCGCTTACGTACACACACACGCACTTATGTACACACACACACGCCTACGTACACACACACACACACACGCCTACGTACACACACACACGCCTACGTACACACACACACACGCCTACGTACACACACGCGCCTATGTACACACGCGCATACGTACACACACATACACGCCTAAGTACACACACGCGCGCGCGTATACACTACCCACCACACGCATTTCCGTAATTGAGCGTGCATTCAGCACAAACCTACGTGCATACACACACAAGCGTACGTACACACAAAGACAAAGATCCCCCGTGTAGCCTTAACAGACTGTAGGGGCAAGTGCTGTTAGCGAGCACCTATGAAGGCCGTAACGGCACACGAGGGGGTGGGTGGCCAACACCACGCCCGACCGCCTTTGTCTCCCCAGTGGCGATGTTTACACACCGCACCAGGTACTCATTTGAGGCTGAGTCGACCTAGGTGAGGCCCAGGACAATCGTCACCGGTGTTTGCGGTGAGCGGGGATCGAACCCGGGTCGCTGGGTTCATAGCGCAGCGTAGCGCTAACCGTTACACCACCGCTCCCCACTACACACACACACCTACACACCTACACACGCCTACGCACGTAGTCAGGGAAAAAAGTATTTGATCCCCTGCTGACAGGTGTCTTTTATACAGGTAACAAGCTGAGATTAGGAGCACTCCCTTTAAGAGTGTGCTCCTAATCGCAGCTCGTTACCTGTATTAAAGACACCTGGGAGCCAGAAATCTTTCTTATTGAGAGGGGGTCAAATACTTATTTCCCTCATTAAAATGCAAATCAATTTATAACATTTTTTACGTGCGTTTTTCTGGATTTTGTTGTTGTTATTCTGTCTCTCACTGTTCAAATAAACCTACTATTGAAATTAAAGACTGATCATTTCTTTGTCAGTGGGCAAACGTACAAAATCAGCAAGGGATCAAATACTTTTTTCCCTCACTGTACACAAGGCTACGTGCACACACACACACAAGGCTACGTGCACACACACACACACAAGGCTACGTGCACACACACACACAAGGCTACGTGCACACACACACACACACAAGGCTACGTGCACACACACACACACACAAGGCTACGTGCACACACACACACACACAAGGCTACGTGCACACACACACACACAATGCTACGTGCACACACACACACAATGCTACGTGCACACACACACACAATGCTATACACACACACGCACAATGCTACTTACACACACACACACAATGCTACTTACACACACACACACAATGCTACTTACACACACACACAATGCTACTTACACACACACACACAATGCTACTTACACACACACACAATGCTACTTACACACACACACAATGCTACTTACACACACACACAATGCTACTTACACACACACACAATGCTACTTACACACACACACAATGCTACTTACACACACACACAATGCTACTTACACACACACACAATGCTACTTAACACACACACACACAATGCTACTAACACACACACACACAATGCTACTACACACATCTACACACACACACACATGCTACTAACACACACACACACAAATGCTACGTACACACACACAATGCTACGTACACAACACACAATGCTACGTACACACACACAATGCCTACGTACACACAACACAATGCTACTTACACACACACACACAATGCTACTTACACACACACACAATGCTACTTACACACACACACAATGCTACTTACACACACACAATGCTACTTACACACACACAATGCTACTTACACACACACAATGCTACTTACACACACACAATGCTACTTACACACACACACACACACACAATGCTACTTACACACACACACAATGCTACTTACACACACACACAATGCTACTTACACACACACACAATGCTACTTACACACACACACAATGCTACTTACACACACACACAATGCTACTTACACACACACACAATGCTACTTACACACACACAATGCTACTTACACACACACACAATGCTACTTACACACACACAATGCTACTTACACACACACAAATGCTACTTACACACACACCACAATGCTACTTACACACACACACACACAATGCTACTTACACACACACACACACAATGCTACTTACACACACACACACACAATGCTACTTACACACACACACACACAATGCTACTTACACACACACACACACAATGCTACTTACACACACACACACAATGCTACTTACACACACACACACAATGCTACTTACACACACACACAATGCTACTTACACACACACACAATGCTACTTACACACACACACAATGCTACTTACACACACACACATGCTACTTACACACACACACAATGCTACTTACACACACACACAATGCTACTTACACACCACACAATGCTACTTACACACCACACACAATGCTACTTACACACACACACAATGCTACGTACACACACACACAATGCTACGTACACACACACACAATGCTACTTACACACACCAATGCTACTTACACACACACACAATGCTACTTACACACACACACAATGCTACTTACACACACACACAATGCTACTTACACACACACACAATGCTACTTACACACACAATGCTACTTACACACACAATGCTACTTACACACACAATGCTACTTACACACACACAATGCTACGTACACACACAATGCTACTTACACACACACACAATGCTACTTACACACACAATGCTACTTACACACACAATGCTACTTACACACACACACACACACAATGCTACGTACACACACACACAATGCTACTTACACACACACACAATGCTACTTACACACACACACAATGCTACTTACACACACAATGCTACTTACACACACACACAATGCTACTTACACACACACACAATGCTACTTACACACACAATGCTACGTACACACACACACAATGCTACTTACACACACACACAATGCTACTAACACACACACACAATGCTACGTACACACACACACAATGCTACTTACACACACAATGCTAGTACACACACAATGCTACTTACACACACACACACACAATGCTACGTACACACACACAATGCTACGTACACACACAATGCTACTTACACACCACAATGCTACTTACACACACACAATGCTACTTACACACACACAATGCTACTTACACACACAATGCTACGTACACACACACACAATGCTACTTACACACACACACACAAACACACACACAATGCTACTTACACACACACACACACACAATGCTACGTACACACACACAATGCTACTTACACACACACAATGCTACTTACACACACACAATGCTACTTACACACACACAATGCTACTTACACACACACAATGCTACTTACACACACACACAATGCTACGTACACACACACACAATGCTACTTACACACACACACACAACACACACACACAATGCTACTTACACACACACACACACACAATGCTACTTACACCACACACACACAATGCTACTTACACACACACACACACACACAATGCTACTTACACACACCACAATGCTACTTACACACACACACAATGCTACTTACTCACACACACACAATGCTACTTACACACACACACACACACAATGCTACTTACACACACACACACACAATGCTACTTACACACACACACACACAATGCTACTTACACACACACACACACAATGCTACTTACACACACACACACACAATGCTACTTACACACACACACACACAATGCTACTTACTCACACACACACAATGCTACTTACACACACACACACACAATGCTACTTACACACACACACACACACAATGCTACGTACACACACACACAATGCTACTTACACACACACACAATGCTACGTACACACACACACAATGCTACTTACACACACACACACAATGCTACTTACACACACACACAATGCTACTTACACACACACACAATGCTACGTACACACACACACACACAATGCTACTTACACACACAAACATCGCTACGATGTACTCTTCACTGGTGCCCACCGGGCTTACTCGAGGAAGACATCGATCTCTCACCCCCCCCCCCCCCCCTTAGTGTGCGGTAGGCAAGTAGAGAGCTCTGTGAGCCACAACCACTCCGCTCACTCTCACAGAGAGAGAGAGACATCTCAATTTAAAGCTTTCGTGACTGCAGGGATTCATCGTCTTGGTTCTTTCGGTAAAGTCACGTAGAATGGAAATAATAAAATAATAAAAATACAACATAATAAAATACAATTCTCACTATTATTATGTTTTATTTTTATTATTTTATTATTTCCATTCTACGTGACTTTACCGATATAACCAAGAAGAAGAAGAGAGACATCTGTTGAGCAGTAGGTAGCAAGCCACACAGCGGATCACTCCGAATCAGTCATCGATTCAACAACCATCTGGGAAGCTACTCCACAAACCTCCCACCAACGTTCAAAGTTGTGCCAAACACGAGTAGCTGTGACACGGCCACCGTGAGCCACCTTGAGCTACCGTGAGCCACCTTGAGCCACCGCGAGCCACCAGGAGCCACCAGGAGGGTCTCTTACCGTGCTTGCTCTTTCTCGAACCTCCCCCCTTCTGCCTCTTGAAGACATTCCGCGAGCCGTAGAGCCGCCGTTTGCTGGACGTTCTTCTGATCAACGGCATGGTGGTGGTGGTGGTGGTGATGATGATGGTAACGGTGGTGGTGGTGATGGTGGTGGTGAAGGTGACGGTGATGATGGTGACGGTGGTGGTGGTGGTGATGATGATGATGGTAACGGTGGTGGTGGTGATGATGGTGGTGATGCTGCTGCTGGCGGTGGTGGTGATGCTGGTGGTGGTGGTGGTGGTTGTGGTGGTGGTGGTGGTTGTGGTGGTGATGATGATGGTGGTTGTGGTGGTGGTGGTAGTAGTGGTGGTGGTGATGATGATGGTGGTTGTGGTGATGGTTGTGATGCTGGTGGTGGTGATGGTGGTGGTGATGGTGGTGGTGGTGGTGACGGTGGTGATTGCCTTCAACGCTTCGGGCTTTCTCCGTGTGAGCAGCAGCAGCAGCAATAAAATAAAATTGAAAATCAAAGGCGCAGCCCTGCAACTGCTCTCTCACCTCCCCATCCCTCCCTCCCTCCACTGCCTCGGACTAGACGGAGCGATAGAGAACTCCTCCAGATGCGGGCGAAGATCGTCCACAACGAAACCCACCACCCCCCACCACCCACCACCACCACCCACCACCACCACCACCCCACCCCACACGAATCAGAGGGCACGAGATCTCGAGGTGCACACGGCGTCTCGCTGACGAGTCGCGTCTCGAACGCAGCTCAACGTCGCCCCGGGGCGAGTCGAGCTACTGGCACCCCCCACCCCCCACGGCACGAGGGGTGGGGGCGGGGGAGGGGAGGGGGGAGGGGAGGGGGGAGGGGGAGGGGAGGGGAGGGGGGAGGGGAGGGGAGGGGAGGGGGGAGGGAAGGGAGGGGGAAGGGGAGGGAGGGGAGGGGGCAGGGGCGGGGAAGGTGGCGGGAGGGAGGGGAGGGGGAAGGGGGAGGGGAGGGGAGGGGGAAGGGGGAGGGAGGGGAGGGCGGGGGAGGGGGCGGGGAGGGGCGGGGGAGGGGCGGGGGAGGGGCGGGGGAGGGCGGGGGAGGGGCGGGGGAGGGGCGGGGGAGCGGGCGGGGGCGGGGGGGCGGGGGGGGGAGGGGAGGGGCGGGGGAGGGGGGAGGGGAGGGGGGAGGGAGGGGGGGGGGTAGGGGGGGGGGGAGGGGGGAGGGGAGGGGGAGGGGGGAGGGGAGGGGGAGGGGAGGGGGGGAGGGGCGGGGGAGGGAGAGGGGAGGGGGCGGGGGGGGAGGGGCAGGGGCAGGGGCGGGGGAGGGGCGGGGAGGGAGGGGGGAGGGGGGGCGGGGGGGGGGGATGGGGAGGGCGGGGGAGGGGTGGGGGAGGGGGGAGGGGAGAGGGGCGGGGAGGGGAGAGGGGAGGGGCGGGGGAGGGGCGGGGAAGGGGCGGGGAGGGGCGGGGAAGGGGCGGGGGAGGGGCGGGGGGGAGGGGCGGGGGAGGGGGGAGGGGGGGAGGGGGGAGGGGAGGGGGGAGGGGGGAGGGGAGGGGCGGGGGGAGGGGGGAGGGGAGGGGCGGGGGAGGGGAGGGGCGGGGGAGAAGGGGCGGGGGAGGAGGGGCGGGGGGAGGAGGGGCGGGGGGAGGGGAGGGGCGGGGGAGGAGGGGGGAGGGGGCGGGGGAGGAGGGGCGGGGGAGGAGGGGCGGGGGGAGGGGAGGGGGGAGGGGAGGGGAGGGGGAGGGAGGGGCGGGGGAGGAGGGGCGGGGGAGGAGGGGCGGGGGAGGGGGGAGGGTAGGGGGGAGGGGGGAGGGGCGGGCGGGGAGGGGGGAGGGGGGAGGGGAGGAGGGGGAGGCGGCGGGGGGAGGCGGGCGGGGGGGAGGGGCGGGGGTGAGGGGAAGGGGCGGGGGGAGGGGAGGGGCGGGGGACGGAGGGGCGGGGGGAGGGGAGGGGCGGGGGAGAGGGGCGGGGGGAGGAGGGGCGGGGGAGGGGTGCGGGAGGGGGAGGGGGGGAGGGGAGGGGGAGGGAGGGGGAGGGGGGAGGGGGAGGGGGAGGGGCGGGCGGGGATTGGAGGGGGGAGGGGGGGAGGGGGGAGGGGAGGGGCGGGGGAGGGGAGGGGAACCTTCAACTTAAATGTTCAGCCGAAAGAAGAACCGGCGAGCTGACGCGCACGCACGGACATGTGTGTGTGCGTGTGTCCACATGCGTGTGGTGAATTCACACGCATGTGTACACACGCATGTGTTCGCCGGTTGGAAACATTCAGGCTGGCCTGCCTACGATCCATCCTGGGTTTAACCGGCAGGCTGGATTGTGTGAGTAGCTCACAAATGCTTGAAAGATCTGGGCAAAGTCCCATCGGTGAGCTCCTCCGGCAGGCAAGGCTACGTTGGCTGGGTCATGTAGCCCGCATGCCCAGCCACCGCATGCCTAAACAGCTTTTGTTCGGCCGGATCGAGAGGGCTAAACGGACGAGGCACGGGCTAGAGAAGAGATGGAGTGATGTGGTACAGGAGGACGTGGAGCTGAGTGGACTTGCCGATGACTGGTACCGGGTGTCAAGATCGGCCTCAGTGGAGGAGGCTCGTGAAGGACGCTATGGGCAGTTGGAGGCAGTCGCCCTCCAACAACAACGGAGGGCGGAGGAGCGACGCTCACAACAACGACCGGAGTGCCGGGTGGCTAAAGCACAGCAAGTTGGCACAGTAGGGGGTACAGGTGGTGCATCAGCCAGTCATCTCGGTCATCTCGGTCAGTCGACCCGTGGCACCTGCTGGGTCTGCCCCGTGACCTCCTGCCAGCGGGCGTTCGACACTTCACGTGGCCTCAAGGTGCACTTGGCCTGGCACAAGCGTCGTGGTGACGTCACCGCCACTTAGTGGCGAATGGCGGTTGTGTTGTTGTGGTGAATTCCACCAAGTGTCGATGCTGATTCCCAAAAGTGCGTGACAACTCACCTCACCTAGCCTGGCTCAACTCACCCACACCTCACCCACATCTCACACACACTAGCCTGACTCACCTCAC
>NC_083845.1:6099844-6102344 GCF_015708825.2 Lethenteron reissneri
CGCTGCAGTCGCTACGACGGCGCCACTGAGCACAATGCGGGATCATGAAAAGTGCGATGCAGCAGAGGACAGCGGCGTTGCGAAATCGTTCCAAGAATCAGCCACGTGGGGTCGGGTGGATGGGGTGGGGGAGAGAGCGGGAGTCGAACCTGCACCCTCTGGGTTGCGAGCCGGTACAGCGCCGAGCGAGACACTCAACAGAGAACGGGAGTCGAAACTCTACACTTCTAAACATGACGCAACAGCAATAACCCTGTGGCGGGTCCCTAATGAGTAGATTAAGAAATAGGCAGATACATCGGTAGATGAATATGTAGGTAAATAACTAGATGCATGAATAGGTAGATGCATATGCAGATAACTAGATAGATGAATAGGTACATAAATCGGTAGATAAATGGTAGATCAATAACTAGATTAATGAATAGGTAGATGTATATGTAAATAGCTAGATAGATACATATGCAGATGGATACATAGGTAATGGGGAGTGGGGGGTGGGGGGTGGGGGTGGGATTCTGACTGTGACCTCCCACCCAATCGCACCGCTGGAGGGGTCAACCTCATCTCAAGGTCATGCTACCCCCCACTACCCCCCACCCCTCCACCCCCCACTACCCCCACTACCCCCACTACTCCCACTACCCCCCCACCCCTCCACCCCCCACTACTCCCCACACCCCCCACACCCCCCACCCCCCATCCCCCACCACCCCACCCCCACCTCCCCCCCACCCACTACCCCCCACCCATTACCACCCACTACCCCCCCCTCCCCCCACACCCCCCACCACCCCACCCCCACCTCCCCCCCACCCATTACCCCCCACACCCCACACCCCCCACCGCCCACCACCCCCCACCACCCCCCACCACCCCCACCACCCCCACCACCCCACCTCCCCCCCACCCACTACCCCCCACACCCCCACCTCCCCCCCACCCACTACCCCCCACCCACTACCCCCCACCCCCCCCTTCCCCCACACCCCCCACCACCCCACCCCCACCTCCTCCCCCCCACCCACTACCCCCCACACCCCCCACCTCCCCCCCACCCACTACCCCCCACACCCCCACCCACTCGTGGCTCCCCGCAGCCCACCGTGGATGAGCGCGAGGCTCGCGGCTCGCATTCATATTCCCGTCTCGTGCCCACACGTGCAGGGGCGTGCCTGTGTTGGTGTGTCTGTGTGTGTGTCTGTGTGTGTGTCTGTGTGTGTGTCTGTATATGTCTGTGTGTGTGTCTGTGTGTGTGTGTGTGTCTGTGTCTGTGTGTGTGTCTGTGTGTGTGTCTGTATGTGTCTGTGTGTGTGTCTGTGTGTGTGTCTGTGTGTGTGTCTGTGTGTGTGTCTGTGTGTGTGTCTGTGTGTGTGTGTCTGTGTGTGTGTGTCTGTGTGTGTGTGTGTGTCTGTGTGTGTGTGTATCTGTGTGTGTGTGTATCTGTGTGTGTGTGTGTATCTGTGTGTGTGTGCCTGTGTGCCTGTGTGTGTGTGTCTGTGTGTATCTGTGTGTGTGTCTGTGTGTGTGTGTATGTCTGTGTGTGTGCCTGTGTGTGTGTGTCTGTATGTGTGTGTCTGTGTCTGTGTGTGTCTGTGTGTGTGTGTCTGTGTGTCTGTGTGTGTGTGTCTGTGTGTGTGTGTCTGTGTGTGTTTCTGTGTGTGTGTCTGTGTGTGTTTCTGTATGTTGTCTGTGTGTCTGTGTATCTGTGTGTCTGTGTGTGTGTGTATCTGCGCGCGTGTGCGTGTGTATCTGCGCGCGTGTGCGTGTGTATCTGCGTGTGTGTGTGTGTGTATCTGCGTGTGTCTGCGTGTGTGTGTATCTGTGTTTCTGTGTGAGTGTCTGTGTGTGTGTGTATCTGTGTGTCTGTGTGTGTGTATCTGCGTGTGTATCTGCGCGTGTGCGTGTGTATCTGCGTGTGTCTTCGTGTGTGTATCTGTGTGTGTGTGTCTGCGTGTGTGTATCTGCGCGCGTGTGTGTGTATCTGTCTGCGCGTGTGTGTCTGCGCGCGTGTGTGTGTATCTGCGTGTGTCTGTGTGTGTGTCTTTGTGCTGGGAAGATCGTTGGCGCTACGATACCGGGTGGAGAACCGAGTTCGATTTCTGCTCGCGGCCACCAACCAAACCAACCCCCACGCGCTGACGATTATCTCGGCATCGGAATATTCACTTCGACTCGAGGAGGAATCCGATGAGCTATGAAGCTCTTCGTTGTTGTTGTTGTTGTAAAGATGTCCAGTAGGGGCACCCTGGGTAATAACGCGAGGTTGACTGGTGCAGTGTGTTCTCAACAACGCAACTGGGAGAGACAAAGGCGGCCGGGCGTGGTGGTCGTGTACCACAGGGGCGATGATCTGTGACGGCTATACGTGGGGGGGGGGGGGGGGGGGGTTTGGGGAGAAATATTTATCTATCAAAGTAAGGCCGTAGCCATGGAGTTAACATTGGGGGGGGGGGGGGGGGCAAATCTTCTAAGGGGTCTAGGGCCCCCCCCCCCAGAA
>NC_083845.1:6107344-6129013 GCF_015708825.2 Lethenteron reissneri
GGCCTTTCGCCCTCCGTAGTGGAGGAGGAGGAGGGGGGGGGGTTGGTGTTTGTGTTTGGGGCTGGAGATCGTCACGAATGTGAAGTGGCGTCGTGAAACCACGCTGACATCACCACCCCACCGCCCTCATTCTTCATTCCTTCTTCATTCCTTCTTCTCTTCATTCCTTTCTCTCTTCCTTCTTCCATGTCCTTCCGTCTTTATTCTTCATTCTTGTTTTTCCCTGCTGCTGCTGCTTCTGCTGCTGCGCTCCTTCTTCTGCTGCTGCTACTGCTGCTGCTTTTGCTGCTTCTGCTGCTGCTGCTTTTGCTACTGCTGCTCCTGCTACTGCTGTTGCTACTGCTGCTTCTGCTGCTGCTACTGCTGCTGCTTCTACTCCTGCTGCTGCTGCTCCTGCTTCTGCTGCTGCTGCTGCTAATATTCCTTCTTCATCTCTCTCTTCCTTCTGTGTGTTGTGGCCGCTCGTAACATCCCAACAACCCAAGGTCGTTCCGAGGCATGGCGGGTCAAGGGTCAGGGCATCATCCCGTCTAGTTAAGGCCACCCCCCTCCCCCTACCGGGGCACGATGACAGATGTGATTCGAGCCAGCGTGTGTGTGTGTGTGCGTGCGTGCGTGTGCGTGCGTGTGTGTGCGTGTGTGCGTGTGTGCGCGTGTGTGCGTGTGTGCGTGTGTGTGTGCGCGTGTGTGTGTCTGCGCGTGTGTGTGCGTGTGCGCGTGTGTGTGTGTGTGTGCGTGTGTGTTTGTGCGTGTGAGTGTGCGTGCGTGCGTGCGTGTGTGTGCGTGCGTGTGTGTGCGTGCGTGTGAGTGTGTGCGCGTGTGTGTGCGTGTGCGCGTGTGTGTGCGCGTGTGCGTACGTGCGTATGTGTGTACCGTTCCGGCCTTAATAGATGCTCGCTAATAGCACTTGCCCCTACAGTCTGTTAAGGCTATACGGGGGATCTTTATCTTTGTGTGCGTGTGTGTGTGTGTGCACGTGTGGGTTGTCAACCTCCTCCAACAAAAACCTGGAGGCTGGATCGACCAGCTCCTGCAGGAACTGGCTCTGCTCCTCGTTCAGAGCGACCGGGGAGTGCCGAACCTTATCCGTAGAAAAGCTCCCCCTTGAAAATAGTGCCGAGCGGTGGTGCAGCGGTTAGCGCTACGCTGCGCTGTGAACCCGGCGACCCGGGTTCGACTCCCGCTCACGGCCAACACCGGTGACGATTATCTGAACCGGTCCCGGGCCCTCCCCTAGGTCGGCTCAGCCTCAAATGAGTACCCGTTGCGGTGTGTAGTAAACATCGCACACTGGGGAGACAAAGGCGGCCGGGCTTGGTGCTGGCCACCCACCCCCTCGTGCGCCGTTCCGGCCTTCATCATAGGTGCTGCTCGCTAACAGCACTTGCCCCGACAGTCTGTTGAGGCTACACGGGGGATCTTTGTCTTTATCTTTGTACGTTTTTGTTTATTTCACCAGCTGTAAAGCCCCACCCCCCCACCCCCACACTGAGTTGCGATGTTTTGTTTGGACGCTGAACGTGGCTATCGTGAATGACAGTGCGGACGAAGTGGCTCACCCCCTTGTTACCGTCGCCGCGTGGACATTTATAGCAGCAACTCTGCACGCTGAGCGCGCGGTGACAGTCATTTCTAAATGTGGAGGGTGGGGGTGGGGTAATCCACGCGACCACGGAGAGAGAGAGACACGCAAACTCAAAATATACAGCAGCAGGTGTCAGGGGTCGGGATCGAACCCACGACCTCCTGTACACCAGGCGAGGTAGTCAACATCTCCTAGCCACCGTGATGATGATGAGAGAGAGACACGCAAACTCCAAATAGGGGTCTCTATGAGTAGGGGTCTCTGTGGGTCTGTAGGGGTCTATGTGGGTCTGTATGGGTCTCTGTGGGTCTGTATGGGTCTCTGTGAGTAGGGGTCTCTGTGGGTCTGTATGGGTCTCTATGAGTAGGGGTCTCTGTGGGTCTGTAGGGGTCTCTGTGGGTCTGTATGGGTCTCTGTGAGTAGGGGTCTCTGTGGGTCTGTAGGGGTCTCTGTGGGTCTGTATGGGTCTCTGTGAGTAGGGGTCTCTGTGGGTCTGTATGGGTCTCTGTGGGTCTGTATGGGTCTCTGTGGGTCTGTGTCTCTATGAGTAGGGGTCTCTATGGGTCTGTATGGGTCTCTATGAGTAGGGGTCTCTATGGGTCTGTAGGGGTCTCTGTGGGTCTCTATGAGTAGGGGTCTCTGTGGGTCTATAGGGGTCTCTATGAGTAGGGGTCTCTGTGGGTGAGTAAGGGTCTATGTGGGTCTGTAGGGGTCTCTGTGGGTGAGTAAGGGTCTCTATGAGTAGGGGTCTCTGTGGGTCTATAGGGGATCTGTGAGTAGGTGTCTGTGGGTGAGTAAGGATCTCTATGGGTCTGTAGGGGTCTCTGTGGGTGATTAGGGGTCTCTATGGGTCTGTGTGAGTCTCTGGGGGTCTCTATGGGTCTCTATGAGTAGGGGTCTCTATGGGTCTGTGTGAGTCTCTGGGGGTCTCTATGGGTCTCTATGAGTGTGTTTCTCTGGGGGGTCTGCTGGTCACGTGGGCGGCCTAACCATACTTCACCACGGCACCGCTCTGTGCGGAGGGGGGCGATGGGGAGAGTCTTTGTGCTCCAGTGTGGCGGTGGTGGCGAGGACATCGGGACGTCGACTGCCCTCACCACGGGCATTCCCTGGACATTCCCAGGTCGAGGTTTGGGTCTATGGGTGACCCGTGATTACCGTGAACCCGTGTAGCACCCTCCCCCACCCCCCACCCCAGACTATGGAACGCTCTTCCACAAGGCCTCAGACGGATCTCTCAGTCTGTGGAGATTTTTCGATTTAAAGCTTTCGTGACTGCAGGGATTCATCTTCTTGGTTCTTTCGGTAAAGTCACGTTGAAGGGAAATAATAAAATAATAAAAATAAAACATAACAGAATAATTCTCACGACGTTTCGGCCACAACGCAAGCAGACCTGGTTTCACCTGAGGACGGCTGCTTGCGTTGTGGCCGAAACGTCGTGAGAATTATTTTATTATGTTTTATTTTTATTATTTTATTACTTCCCTTCTACGTGACTTTACCGAAAGAACCAAGAAGATCTGTGGAGATTGTCACGAAAAATGCGATTAAACTTTTAGTAATAATAATAGTTTTTTTTACCGTTTTATCTGGCAACTAAAATGACACAAGGTGTAAGTTTTGTTGCCAGATAGAAGGGTAAAAAAACAATGATCATATTTTGCTACTGGCAAAGGGGTTCCAATGGTGTAAATGCTTTACCCCGAGCTCTCATACTCTGATGGTGCATTGTCTTTGAGTTGTGCGCCTTTTGGCGTCATCTGGTCCAACACCATGTGAGACTAGGCTCTAAGGAAAGCTGTCTCGGGTGTGGACCAATCAACTTCAAGGACAGTGCATACATTATCAGAGTTGTGTTTTTTGTTTGCATTCCGACCACAGCAGGTATTGTGGTCAATGCAAACATGACTCCTTGTAAAAAAAAAGGTGTCAGTTTTGTTGCCAGATAAAAGGGTAAAAAAACTATTATCATATTTTGATACTGGCAAAGGAGGTTCCAATGGTGTAAACTTTTAGTAAATTGAATAAATGAGTCTTCCGATGTAGTTGTAATATAATTAGCTGCGTGCTGCGTTGTCTGCTGTTGCTGCTGCTGTACAGCGCTTTGAGATCCCTGATGGAAAGCCGCTACAGAAATGTTATTATGATTATTGCAAAACATTGTAAGCGACATTGGTTCGTGATAATCCTAAGAGCCGATAAAGATCCCCCATATAGCCTTAACAGACTGTCTGTGTGCCTATGTTGTGTGTGTGTGTCTCTCTCTGTGTCTATGTTGTGTCTCTCTCTTTGTGTGTCTCTGTGTTATCTCTCTCTGCGTGTGTGTCTGTCTGTGTGTCTATGTTGTGTGTCTCTCTCTGTGTGTCTCTGTGTGTGTCTCTCTCTGTGTGTCTCTGTATTGTCTCTCTCTGCTTGTGTGTATGTCTGTGTGTCTATGTGTGTGTCTCTGTGTGTGTCTCTCTCTGCTTGTGTTGTCTGTCTGTGTGTCTATGCTGTGTGTCTCTCTCTCTGTGTCTCTGTGTTGCCTCTCTCTGCTTGTGTGTCTGTCTGTGTGTCTATGTTGTCTGTGTCTCTCTCTGTGTGTGTCTCTGTGTTGCCTCTCTCTGCTTGTGTGTCTGTCTGTGTGTCTATGTGTGTGTCTCTCTCTGTGTGTCTCTGTGTTGTCTCTCTCTGCTTGTGTGTCTGTCTATGTGTCTATGTTGTGTGTCTCTCTCTCTGTGTGTCTCTGTGTTGTCTCTCTCTGCTTGTGTCTGTCTGTTCGTCTATGTTGTGTGTCTCTCTCTGTATGTCTCTGTGTTGTCTCTCTCTGCTTGTGTGTCTGTCTGTGTGTATATGTTGTGTGTCTCTCTGTGTGTCTCTGTATTGTCTCTCTCTGCTTGTGTGTCTGTCTGTGTGTATATGTTGTGTGTCTCTCTGTGTGTCTCTGTGTGTATCTCTGTGTGTCTATGCTGTGTGTCTCTCTCTGTGTGTCTCTGTGTTGCCTCTCTCTGCTTGTGTGTCTGTCTATGTGTCTATGTTGTGTGTCTCTCTCTGCTTGTGTGTCTGTCTGTGTGTCTATGTGTGTGTCTCTCTGTGTGTCTCTCTCTGTGTGTCTGTTGTGTGTCTCTGTGTTGTGTCTCTCTGTGTGTCTATGTTGTGTGTCTCTCTCTGTATGTCTCTGTATTGTCTCTCTCTGCTTGTGTGTCTGTCTGTGTGTCTATGTTGTGTCTCTCTCTCTGTGTCTCTGTATTGTCTCTCTCTGCTTGTGTGTCTGTCTGTGTGTATATGTGTGTGTCTCTCTGTGTGTCTCTGTGTTGTCTCTCTCTGCTTGTGTGTCTGTCTATGTGTCTCCGTGTCTGTATTTTGTCTCTCTCTCAAATTTAGCAATCTTTGGAAGAACGTAATCAACCAGGTAGGGTGTTGACTGTTATGTTAGCCGACTCTGTGTTGTATTGCATTATATTTCTAAGTTTACTAGGTTTGCTTTCTCTTTCATTTGTACCTGTTGATGATTGCTTGTGTTGCAATCGAAACGTCGTATGCTATTATTTAATTTATTTTCTTTCTACGTGACTTTACCGAAAGACCCAAAGATTATATAAAAAAAAGTTGAGTTTATATTTATTTTAAAATCGATGCGCGGTTCAAAATATCACGTCTGCCAGCAGAGGGTGCTACAGCCTTGGAGGCAGACGCTACATCGGAGGAAGCGCAGTACGGTGTTGCTCTGCTTAGATTTAATTCCACACGGATACTGAGACATCCACGACGTCACGTCTCGCGTCCCGATGATCCCATCGCTTCTGGGATCGTGATGCTGTCACCCCATCCTAGACTCTCACCCAGGTCTGGATGCTGTCACCCCATCCTAGACTCTCACCCAGGTCTGGATGCTGTCACCCCATCCTAGACTCTCACCCAGGTCTGGATGCTGTCACCCCATCCTAGACTCTCACCCAGGTCTGGATGCTGTCACCCCATCCTAGACTCTCACCCAGGTCTGGATGATCACTGCTGATGATGTGTGAATTGAGTGGGATGAAGTGGATGTACAGAACAATACATTTCTCATTCGAGACCCAAACATCATCATTATCATCATCGCCACCACCTCCTGACTTTGAACTCCTCCTAATTCTCTTCAAAGACACGGGTGGGTGGTGGAAACATCAACCTCATCACAACATCACCACCACCACGAGGACCACCCACACATCTCCGTAATGATTGTCAAAATTAACGACGCAACCACGGCATTGCGATAGAAAACCCAGCGTGACCACGCATCGATGCACGGAGACTCGTAGAGATACACAAAGACAAAGATGCCCCGTATAGCCTCAACAGACTGCTGGGGCAAGTGCTGTTTGCGAGCACCTTTTGAAGGCCGGAACGGCACACGAGGGGGGTGGGTTGCCAGCACCACGCCCAGCCGCCTTTGTCTCCCCAGTGGCGATGTTTACTACACACCGCACCAGGTACTCATTTGAGGCTGAGTCGACCTAGGGGAGGCCCAGGATCGGTTCAGATAAAATCGTCGCTGGTGTTGGCCGTGAGCGGGAATCCAAATCGGGTCGCCAGGTTCGGAGCGCTAAAAGCTGCACTAGCCCTCCTCACGTAGAAGAGAAACACAGATAGCCATCGAGAGGCATAAGAGAGGCTTTAGGCCCAAGCCACAGCGGTTTTGTTGATTGTGGCCATGTAACCCAAACTGTAGACCGGATAGAAAACCCCGAGAGAGACGCAGAGATACGGTGGCTAGGAGATGTTGACCACCTCGCCTGGTGTGCAGGAGGTCGTAGGTTCGATCCCGACCCTGACGCCTGCTGCTGTATATTTGGAGTTTGCGTGTCTCTCTCTCTCTCATCATCATCATCAAAACCACGGTGGCTAGGAGATGTTGACTATCTCGCCTGGTATGCAGGAGGTCGTGGGTTCGATCCCGACCCTGACGCCTGCTGCTGCATATTTGGAATTTGCATGTCTCTCTCTCATCATCATCATCAAAACCACGGTGGCTAGGAGATGTTGACTATCTCGCCTGGTGTACAGGAGGTCGTGGGTTCGATCCCGACCCTGACGCCTGCTGTTGTATATTTGGAGTTTGCGTGTCTCTCTCTCATCATCATCACGGTGGCTAGCAGATGTTAACTACCTCGCCTGGTATGCAGGAGGTCGTGGGATCAATCCCGACCCTGACGCCTGCTGCTGTATATTTGGAATTTGCGCGTCTCTCTCTCCCCGTTGTGGCGTGGATTTTTCTCCAGGTCCTCCGTGGTTTTCTTCCACATTGACAACCGTGCGTTCAGGGTAGTTGGCTGCTGATATAAATGTCCACATGATGATAATCCACTTTGTTGAGCTTTAATTTGTGGTCAGGTCGCTTCCGAAAAAGATAGATAGCATTACCTGGTAAAATAACAAAAAAATGTGCGTTATATTTAGATGCATAGAGGCTTATAGAGATACATGGAGACTCGAGATAGAGACATGTACGAGGTACGTTACACCCAAGGCACAGGATGTGTAGTGTTGATTGTGGCAATGTAGCATTGCTTCACACAACAGGAACAACAGAAGCAACAATAATTCCCCTGGTTAGCGTGGTTACCTATGTAGGGTGCGAAAGAAGTTCTACATACATAACTCACTGCTCACTGATCCACACTCCCTGACTCACTCACCCACTCACCCACCCGAGCACTCACTTACTCACCCACACACTCACTTACATCCTCACCTACTCACCCACCCACTACCTCACTGACTCACCCACTCACTCACTCACCCACTCACACACTAAGCCACTACCCACCCAGCCACTCACACACTCACTCACACACTCACTCACACACTCACTCACACACTCACTCATCCACTCACTCATCCACTCACCCACCTACTCACTCATTCACTCACCCACCCACTCACTCATTCACTCACCCACCCACTCACTCACCCACCCACTCACTCACCCACCAACTCACTCACTCACACACCCACTCACTCAAACACATCCACTCACTCACCCACCCAGCCGCTACCCACCCATCCACTCAGTCACCCACTCACCCACTCACTCACTCACCCACCCAGCCACTCACCCATCCAGCCACTACCCACCCAGCCACTCACCCACTCACTCAGTCACCCACGCATTCACCAACTCACAACGTTTTAGTTTGCGTGTTAGTTTGTGTGTGTGTTAGTTTGCGTGTTAGTTTGTGTGTGTGTTAGTTTGTGTGTTAGTTTGTGTGTTAGTTTGTTAGTTTGCGTGTTAGTTTGTGTGTTAGTTTGTGTGTTAGTGTGTTAGTTTGTGTGTTAGCGTGTTAGTTTGTGTGTTAGTTAGTGTGTTAGTTAGTGTGTTAGTTTGTGGTCCTTTCCCCCCACCTCCAATTAGCAGGGTTTCGCTACGTACGGCGCAAAAGAAGTCCAACACACACACACATACATACACACACATACACACACATACATACACACACACACAATATCACACACACACACATACACACACATACATACACACATACACACACACAATAACACACATACATACACACATACACACACACAATAACACACATACACACACAAATACACACACATACATACACATACACACACAAATACACACACATACATACACATACATACACACACATACACACACATACACACACATACGCACACACACACACAATCATACAACATACACACATACATACACACACATACACACACATACACACACATACGCACACACACACACAATAACACACACATACACACACATACGCACACAATAACACACATACACACACAAATACACACACATACACACACATACATACACACATACATACACATACACACACACACATACACACACATACATACACATACACACACAAATACACACACATACATACACATACACACACACATACATACACACACATACACACACACATACACACACATACATACACATACACACACAAATACACATATACACACACATACATACACACACACACAATAACACACATACATACACACATACGCACACACACACACATACATACACACATACACACACACAATAACACACATACACACACACAATAACACACATACACACACAAATACACATACATACACATACACACACATACACACACATACGCACACACACACAATCATACAACATACACATACATACACACACATACGCACACACACACAATCATACAACATACACATACACACACATACACACACACACGCACACACACACACAATCATACAACATACAACATACACACATACAACATACGTGCCCTGGCCGGGGACGTAGTGCTAGTTCTTTGCAACACAGATACATTCTACATTTGGGTCAATGGCAAACCCTCCACTTCCGTACCCCCTTTCCACTTCCTCATTTGTCGATTTAGAAACGTCCGCTTTTCCGCGAGGGCGAAACCTGCGTCGATGCCTTTGGGACGATTCAAATGTTTGGTTGTTGCTGCTGCTGCTGTTGCTTTTGAAGAGATCGATCATTCGTATGAATAAGTCATAAATGAGCACCCACTCGCGGCTGTGATCCAAACGAGCTGGGTGTGGACAGTCGTGGGTTCGATCCCGACCCCTGAAGATGCCTGCTGCTGTATATTTGGAGTTTGCGTGTCTCTCTCATCATCATCACGGTGGCTAGGAGATGTTGACTACCTCGCCTGGTGTACAGGAGGTCGTGGGTTCGATCTCGACCCTGACGCCTGCTGCTGTATATTTGGAGTTTGCGTGTCTCTCTCATCATCATCACGGTGGCTAGGAGATGTTAACTACCTCGCCTGGTATACAAGATGTCGTGGGTTCGATCTCGACCCCTGACGATGCCTGCTGCTGTATATTTGGAGTTTGCGTGTCTCTCTCATCATCATCACGGTGGCTAGGAGATGTTAACTACCTCGCCTGGTGTACAGGAGGTCGTGGGTTCGATCACAACCCTGACGCCTGCTGCTGTATATTTGGAGTTTGCGTGTTTCTCTCATCATCATCACGGTGGCTAGGAGATGTTGACTACCTCGCCTGGTGTACAGGAGGTCGTGGGTTCGATCCCGACCCCTGACGATGCCTGCTGCTGTATATTTGGAGTTTGCGCGTCTCTCTCTTTCTCATCATCAACACGGTGGCTAGGAGATGTTAACTACCTCGTCTGGTGTACAGGAGGTCGTGGGTTCGATCACAACCCTGACGCCTGCTGCTGTATATTTGGAGTTTGCGTGTTTCTCTCATCATCATCACGGTGGCTAGGAGATGTTGACTACCTCGCCTGGTGTACAGGAGGTCGTGGGTTCGATCCCGACCCCTGACGATGCCTGCTGCTGTATATTTGGAGTTTGCGCGTCTCTCTCTTTCTCATCATCAACACGGTGGCTAGGAGATGTTAACTACCTCGCCTGGTGTACAGGAGGACGTGGGTTCGATCCCGACCCTGACGCCTGCTGCTGCTGCTGTATATTTGGAGTTTGCGTGTCTCTCTCCTCGTGGTCGCGTGGATTTTCATCAGGTCCCTCCGGTTTTTCCCTCTCAAATTTAGAATCAACATCACCACGCGTTTCGAGTCTTTGGCTGCTGCTCTGCAAAATAGCGATCGAAACGTCGTGATTTTTTTTGTCATATTTTCTTTTATTCTTTTTCTACCTACGTGACTTTGCCGAAAGAAACACAGTAATTATTTTACGCTCTAATCCGACACGAACACACGCACAAAATACCTCTCCTGTGGATAATGTTGTTCGTGAAAGAAAACGACCACGTGCTCAACTTATCTTCGATAGCTTTCACTACAGAAAGTGAGAATCTTCAAAAGAATTCATAACACTGGTCAACACACTTTTTCTGGCATAAGGTATTCCAACGGTTTTAAGGTAATTTTGGGGTGCTGATTCCAAATCTGGCATCAGTTTTTGTCAATCACATCAGGTTTTTGAGATATGAAATATTGCATTTTCAATAAAAACTGCAGAAGAAAAATATTAAATAAATGTGGATATCTACATAAAATGATATTATAAACACACTATCCTAAAAATACAGCACCGTATTTTAACACGAAAGCAGTCACTGACTCGCAACAACTTGCAATCATAAGTGACAGAGTTAATTTCGGGTAAAATCAATGAAAATGGGGTATGCCGATAGCATAAAATGAGATGTGATAAAGCAAATCTGAGATCAGATTTGGAATCAGCACCCTGAAATTAGTCTAAAACAGCTGCAAAAATCCAGGCCAGAAAAAAAAGATTTTTTTTTTGACCAGTGTAATAGGTGAGATCGCGTGATTTTGAACGTGTCGTGAAACCCGCCACCACCCGACACATCCAATTGGTGAGACTGCGTGTCACGTCAACAAACACGTCCCCAACTAGTTACTAGTCGAGTTCTAAAGGGGTTATCACACCGTGTCTACCCCCACACGGTTCACCAAGTATTCTTGCACAGGGAACTCGTGTTTTCAGGTCCATAGGGTGCACAGCAGTTTCAATAGGGGCAACGCACATAATATTTGTATCAATTTGTTTGTGTTTTTACCTTGTGATGGGACTTTGTAGGATGAACGTTGAGACTTATAAGGGGCAGGAGGTGGCCAATGAGGTCTGAATTGGTCTGTCATAAGGTATGGCACTGATAAGGGGTTGACAGGTATGTTGTGGTGAGTGTAGTGGTGGTGAGTGTACTAGTGGTGAGTGTAGTGATGAGTGTACTAGTGGTGAGTGTAGTGGTGGTGAGTGTACTAGTGTTGAGTGTACTAGTGGTGAGTGTAGTGGTGAGTGTACTAGTGGTGAGTGTACTAGTGGTGAGTATAGTGGTGAGTGTACTAGTGGTGAGTGTAGTGGCGAGTGTACCAGTGGTGAGTGTAGTGGTGAGTGTAAAAGTGCTGATTGTCTTTTTGTGTTTCTCCTTGTGATGGGTTTTTGTAGGATGAACCTTGAGATGTATAAGGGCCACGGGGTGACCAACACGATCTGAACTGGTCTGTGATAATAAGGCAGGGCACTGATATGGGGTTGACAGGAGTGGGTTACGTGTTGGAGAGTAATCCCACCACAACATTTTTTTTTGAACAACAACAACAACCAACAGCATCATCATCAGGCGAAAGCTCTCTACGCGTCAAGAAGCTCACAAGGGGACGTGCTTTGCCACGAGTCGAGTGAGTTACGTCAGTTTTTTGTGTTAATCAATAAAATGGTTTGTAATCACACTTCCCGTTTGCTGGCACCGTGGCACAAAATGAAAAGTTTCGTTTTCTTAGCTCAGAATTCAGCGCGGGGCTTGGCATCGTGTGGGCAAACGTGGGGTGGTGGTGGGGGGGGTGGTGCCAGCCTACAGGGGACCCCAATGAGAGAGGGGGGGGGGGGGTCACCCACTGGTGCCCGTAGCGCAATGAGTGCCAGGCTAGGTGTGTGTGAGGTGTGCCAGGCTAGGTGTGTGTGAGGTGTGCCAGGCTAGGTGTGGGTGAGGTGTGGGTGAGGTGAGTCAGGCTAGGTGTGTGTGAGATGTGGGTGAGGTGTGGGTGAGTTGAGCCAGGCTAGGTGAGGGTGAGTTGTCACGCACTTTTGGGAAATCAGCATCGACACTTGGTGGAATTCACCACAACAACAACAACCGCCATTCGCCACTAAGTGGCGGTGACGTCACCACGACGCTTGTGCCAGGCCAAGTGCACCTTGAGGCCACGTGAAGTGTCGAACGCCCGCTGGCAGGAGGTCACGGGGCAGACCCAGCAGGTGCCACGGGTCGACTGACCGAGATGACCGAGATGACTGGCTGATGCACCACCTGTACCCCCTACTGTGCCAACTTGCTGTGCTTTAGCCACCCGGCACTCCGGTCGTTGTTGTGAGCGTCGCTCCTCCGCCCTCCGTTGTTGTTGGAGGGCGACTGCCTCCAACTGCCCAGTAGCGTCCTTCACGAGCCTCCTCCACTGAGGCCGATCTTGACACCGCTGGTACCAGTCATCGGCAAGTCCACTCAGCTCCACGTCCTCCTGTACCACATCACTCCATCTCTTCTCTAGCCCGTGCCTCGTCCGTTTAGCCCTCTCGATCCGGCCGAACAAAAGCTGTTTAGGCATGCGGTGGCTGGGCATGCGGGCTACATGACCCAGCCAACGTAGCCTTGCCTGCCGGAGGAGCTCACCGATGGGACTTTGCCCAGATCTTTCAAGCATTTGTGAGCTACTCACACAATCCAGCCTGGTTAAACCCAGGATGGATCGTAGGCAGGCCAGCCTGAATGTTTCCAACCGGCGAACACATGCGTGTGTACACATGCGTGTGAATTCACCACACGCATGTGGACACACGCACACACACATGTCCGTGCGTGCGCGTCAGCTCGCCGGTTCTTCTTTCGGCTGAACATTTAAGTTGAAGGTTCCCCTCCCCTCCCCCGCCCCTCCCCTCCCCCCTCCCCCCTCCCCGCCCCTCCCCTCCCCCTCCCCCCTCCCCCTCCCCCTCCCCCCCCCTCCCCTCCCCCCTCCCCTCCCCCCCTCCCCCTCCCCTCCCCCCTCCCCCCGCCCCTCCCCTCCCCCCTCCCTCCCCCCTCCCCCGCCCCTCCCCTCCCCCTCCCCCCTCCCCGCCCCTCCCCTCCCCCCTCCCCCCTCCCCTCCCCCCTCCCCTCCCCCCTCCCCTCCCCCCTACCCTCCCCCCTCCCCCCGCCCCTCCTCCCCCGCCCTTCCTCCCCCGCCCCTCCCCTCCCCCCTCCCCTCCCCCCCTCCCATCCCCCTTCCCCTCCCCCCTCCCCTCCCCCCCCCTCCCCTCCCCCCTCCCCTCCCCTCCCCCCTTCCCCCTCCCCTCCCCTCCCCCCTTCCCCCTCCCCTCCCCTCCCCCCTTCCCCCTCCCCTCCCCCCTTCCCCCTCCCCTTCCCTCCCCCCTTCCCCTCCCCTCCCCTTCCCTCCCCCCTTCCCCCTCCCCTCCCCTCCCCCCTTCCCCCTCCCCTCCCCCCTTCCCCCTCCCCTTCCCTCCCCCCCTTCCCCCTCCCCTTCCCTCCCCCTTCCCCCTCCCCTCCCCTCCCCCCTTCCCCCTCCCCTCCCCTCCCCCCTTCCCCTCCCCTCCCCTCCCCCCTCCCCTCCCCCCCTCCCCTCCCCCGCCCCCACCCCTCGTGCCGTGGGGGGTGGGGGGTGCCAGTAGCTCGACTCGCCCCGGGGCGACGTTGAGCTGCGTTCGAGACGCGACTCGTCAGCGAGACGCCGTGTGCACCTCGAGATCTCGTGCCCTCTGATTCGTGTGGGGTGGTGGTGGTGGTGGGTGGTGGTGGTGGTGGGTGGTGGTGGTGGGTGGTGGGGGGTGGTGGGTTTCGTTGTGGACGATCTTCGCCCGCATCTGGAGGAGTTCTCTATCGCTCCGTCTAGTCCGAGGCAGTGGAGGGAGGGAGGGATGGGGAGGTGAGAGAGCAGTTGCAGGGCTGCGCCTTTGATTTTCAATTTTATTTTATTGCTGCTGCTGCTGCTCACACGGAGAAAGCCCGAAGCGTTGAAGGCAATCACCACCGTCACCACCACCACCACCATCACCACCACCATCACCACCACCAGCATCACAACCATCACCACAACCACCATCATCATCACCACCACCACTACTACCACCACCACCACAACCACCATCATCATCATCACCACCACCACCACCGTCACCATCATCACCGTCACCTTCACCACCACCATCACCACCACCACCGTTACCATCATCATCACCACCACCACCACCACCATGCCGTTGATCAGAAGAACGTCCAGCAAACGGCGGCTCTACGGCTCGCGGAATGTCTTCAAGAGGCAGAAGGGGGGAGGTTCGAGGAAGAGCAAGCACGGTAAGAGACCCTCCTGGTGGCTCCTGGTGGCTCGCGGTGGCTCAAGGTGGCTCACGGTAGCTCAAGGTGGCTCACGGTGGCCGTGTCACAGCTACTCGTGTTTTGTCACAACTTTGAACGTTGGTGGGAGGTTTGTGGAGTAGCTTCCCAGATGGTTGTTGAATCGATGACTGATTCGGAGTGATCCGCTGTGTGGCTTGCTACCTACTGCTCAACAGATGTCTCTCTTCTTCTTCTTGGTTATATCGGTAAAGTCACGTAGAATGGAAATAATAAAATAATAAAAATAAAACATAATAATAGTGAGAATTGTATTTTATTATGTTGTATTTTTATTATTTTATTATTTCCATTCTACGTGACTTACCGAAAGAACCAAGACGATGAATCCCTGCAGTCACGAAAGCTTTAAATTGAGATGTCTCTCTCTCTCTGTGAGAGTGAGCGGAGTGGTTGTGGCTCACAGAGCTCTCTACTTGCCTACCGCACACTAAGGGGGGGGGGGGGGTGAGAGATCGATGTCTTCCTCGAGTAAGCCCGGTGGGCACCAGTGAAGAGTACATCGTAGCGATGTTTGTGTGTGTACGTAGCATTGTGTGTGTGTGTGTACTAGCATTGTGTGTGTGTGTAAGTAGCATTGTGTGGTGTGTGTAAGTAGCATTGTGTGTGTGTGTGTGTAAGTAGCATTGTGTGTGTGTGTGTGTAAGTAGCATTGTGTGTGGTGTGTGTAAGTAGCATTGTGTGTGTGTGTGTGTAAGTAGCATTGTGTGTGTGGTGTGTAAGTAGCATTGTGTGTGTGTGTGATGTAAGTAGCATTGTGTGTGTGTGTGGTAAGTAGCATTGTGTGTGTGTGTGTGTAAGTAGCATTGTGTGTGTGTGTGTGTAAGTAGCATTGTGTGTGTGTGTGGTAAGTAGCATTGGTGGTGTGTGTAAGTAGCATTGTGTGTGTGTGTAAGTAGCATTGTGTGTGTGTGTAAGTAGCATTGTGTGTGTGTGTGTGTAAGTAGCATTGTGTGTGTGTGTTGTGTGTAGTAGCATTGTGTGTGTGTAAGTAGCATTGTGTGTGTGTGTGTACGTAGCATTGTGTGTGTGTGTACGTAGCATTGTGTGTGTGTGTGTAAGTAGCATTGTGTGTGGTGTGTGTGTGAGTAAGTAGCATTGTGTGTGTGTGTGTGTAAGTAGCATTGTGTGTGTGTGTGTAAGTAGCATTGTGTGTGTGTGTGTGTAAGTAGCATTGTGTGTGTGTGTAAGTAGCATTGTGTGTGTGTGTAAGTAGCATTGTGTGTGTGTGTAAGTAGCATTGTGTGTGTGTGTAAGTAGCATTGTGTGTGTGTGTAAGTAGCATTGTGTGTGTGTGTTTGTGTGTGTGTGTAAGTAGCATTGTGTGTGTGTGTACGTAGCATGTGTGTGTGTAAGTAGCATGTGTGTGTGTGTAAGTAGCATTGTGTGTGTGTAAGTAGCATTGTGTGTGTGTGTACGTAGCATTGTGTGTGTGTGTTAGTAGCATTGTGTGTGTGTTAGTAGCATTGTGTGTGTGTTAGTAGCATTGGTGTGTGTGTGTAAGTAGCATTGTGTGTGTGTGTGTAAGTAGCATTGTGTGTGTGTGTAAGTAGCATTGTGTGTGTGTACGTAGCATTGTGTGTGTGTAAGTAGCATTGTGTGTGTGTGTGTAAGTAGCATGTGTGTGTGTACGTAGCATTGTGTGGTGTAAGTAGCATTGTGTGTGTGTACGTAGCATTGTGTGTGTGTGTGTTAGTAGCATTGTGTGTGTGTGTACGTAGCATTGTGTGTGTGTAAGTAGCATTGTGTGTGTAAGTAGCATTGTGTGTGTAAGTAGCATTGTGTGTGTAAGTAGCATTGTGTGTGTGTAAGTAGCATTGGTGTGTGTGTAAGTAGCATTGTGTGTGTGTGTGTAAGTAGCATTGTGTGTGTGTGTAAGTAGCATTGTGTGTGTGTGTGTAAGTAGCATTGTGTGTGTGTGTAAGTAGCATTGTGTGTGTAAGTAGCATTGTGTGGTGTAAGTAGCATTGTGTGTGTGTACGTAGCATTGTGTGTGTGTGTAGTAGCATGTGGTGTGTGTTAGTAGCATTGTGTGTGTGTGTTAGTAGCATTGTGTGTGTGTGTAAGTAGCATTGTGTGTGTGTGTGTAAGTAGCATTGTGTGTGTGTAAGTAGCATTGTGTGTGTGTGTACGTAGCATTGTGTGTGTGTGTGTGTAAGTAGCATTGTGTGTGTGTACGTAGCATTGTGTGTGTGTAAGTAGCATTGTGTGTGTGGTACGTAGCATTGTGTGTGTGTGTACGTAGCATTGTGTGTGTGTAAGTAGCATTGTGTGTGTGTGTGTGAGTAAGTAGCATTGTGTGTGTGTGTGTGTAAGTAGCATTGTGTGTGTGTGTGTAAGTAGCATTGTGTGTGTGTAAGTAGCATTGTGTGTGTGTGTAAGTAGCATTGTGTGTGTGGTAAGTAGCATTGTGTGGTGTGTAAGTAGCATTGTGTGTGTGTGTAAGTAGCATTGTGTGTGTGTGTAAGTAGCATTGTGTGTGTGTAAGTAGCATTGTGTGTGTGTTTGTGTGTGTGTGTAGTAGTAGCATTGTGTGTGTGTGTACGTAGCATTGTGGTGTGTAAGTAGCATTGTGTGTGTAAGTAGCATTGTGTGTGTGTAAGTAGCATTGTGTGTGTGTACGTAGCATTGTGTGTGTGTGTAGTAGCATTGTGTGTGTGTTTAGTAGCATTGTGTGTGTGTGTTGAAGTAGCATTGGTGTGTGTGTAGTTGTAAGTAGCATTGGTGTGTGGTGGTGTAAGTAGCATTGTGTGTGTGTACTAGCATTGTGTGTGTGTGTACGTAGCATTGGTTGTGTGTGTGAAGTAGCCATTGTGTGTGTGTACGTAGCATTGGTGTGTGTGGAAGGAGCATTGTGTGTGGTGTGTACGTAGCATTGTGTGTGTGATGTGTTAGTAGCATTGTGTGTGTGTGTACGTAGCATTGTGTGTGATAGTGTAAGTAAGCATTGTTTTGTGTAAGTAGCATTGTGTGTGTAAGTAGCATTGTGTGTGTAAGTAGCATTGTGTGTGTGTGTAAGTAGCATTGTGTGTGTGTGTAAGTAGCATTGTGTGTGTGTGTGTAAGTAGCATTGTGTGTGTGTGTGTAAGTAGCATTGTGTGTGTGTGTGTAAGTAGCATTGTGTGTGTGTAAGTAGCATTGTGTGTGTGTAAGTAGCATTGTGTGTGTGTAAGTAGCATTGTGTGTGTGTGTACGTAGCATTGTGTGTGTGTGTTAGTAGCATTGTGTGTGTGTGTTAGTAGCATTGTGTGTGTGTTTAGTAGCATTGTGTGTGTGTGTGTAAGTAGCATTGTGTGTGTGTGTGTAAGTAGCATTGTGTGTGTGTAAGTAGCATTGTGTGTGTGTGTACGTAGCATTGTGGTTGTGTGTGTGTAAGTAGCATTGTGGTGTGTGTACGTAGCATTGTGTGTGTGTAAGTAGCATTGTGTGTGTGTGTTAGTAGCATTGGTGTGTGTGTGTTAGTAGCATTGTGTGTGGTGTGACGTAGCATTGTTGTGTGTAAGTAGCATTGTGTGTGTAAGGTAGCATTGGTGTGTGTGTGTAAGTAGCATTGTGTGTTGTTGTAAGTAGCATTGTGTGTGTGTGTAAGTAGCATTGTGTGTGTGTGTAAGTAGCATTGTGTGTGTGTGTTAGTAGCATTGTGTGTTGTAAGTAGTAGCATTGTGTGTGTGTGTAAGTAGCATTGTGTGTGTGTGTAAGTAGCATTGTGTGTGTGTGTACGTAGCTGTGTGTGTGTGTGTGTGTGTAAGTAGCATTGTGTGTGTGTGTAAGTAGCATGTGTGTGTGTGTAAGTAGCATTGTGTGTGTAGTAGCATTGTGTGTGTGTGTAGTAGCATTGTGTGTGTGTGTAAGTAGCATTGTGTGTGTGTAAGTAGCATTGTGTGTGTGTGTAAGTAGCATTGTGTGTGTGTGTAAGTAGCATTGTGTGTGTGTGTAAGTAGCATTGTGTGTGTGTGTAAGTAGCATTGTGTGTGTGTGTTAGTAGCATTGTGTGTGTGTGTGTAAGTAGCATTGTGTGTGTGTGTACGTAGCATTGTGTGGTGTGTAAGTAGCATTGTGTGTGTGTGTAAGTAGCATTGTGTGTGTGTGTAAGTAGCATTGTGTGTGTAAGTAGCATTGTGTGTGTGTGTAAGTAGCATGTGTGTGTGTGTGTGTAAGTAGCATTGTGTGGTGTGTGTAAGTAGCATTGTGTGTGTGTGTGTAAGTAGCATTGTGTGTGTGTGTAAGTAGCATTGTGTGTGTGTGTAAGTAGCATTGTGTGTGTGTGTAAGTAGCATTGTGTGTGTGTAAGTAGCATTGTGTGTGTGTAAGTAGCATTGTGTGTGTGTAAGTAGCATGTGTGTGTGTGTAAGTAGCATTGTGTGTGTGTGTAAGTAGCATTGTGTGTGTGTGTAAGTAGCATTGTGTGTGTGTAAGTAGCATTGTGTGTGTGTGTGTAAGTAGCATTGTGTGTGTGTGTAAGTAGCTTGTGTGTGTGTAAGTAGCATGTGTGTGTATGTAAGTAGCATTGTGTGTGTATGTAAGTAGCATTGTGTGTGTGTGTAAGTAGCATTGTGTGTGTGTGTAAGTAGCATTGTGTGTGTGTGTGTAAGTAGCATTGTGTGTGTGTGTACGTAGCATTGTGTGTGTGTAGTAGCATTGTGTGTGTGTACGTAGCATTGTGTGTGTACGTAGCATTGTGTGTGTGTACGTAGCATTGTGTGTGTGTGTAGTAGCATTGTGTGTGTGTGTAAGTAGCATTGTGTGTGTGTGTAGTAGCATTGTGTGGTGTAAGTAGCATTGTGTGTGTGTAAGTAGCATTGTGTGTGTAAGTAGCATTGTGTGTGTGTGTAAGTAGCATTGTGTGTGTGTGTAAGTAGCATTGTGTGTGTGTGTAAGTAGCATTGTGTGTGTAGTAGCATTGTGTGTGTAAGTAGCATTGTGTGTGTGTGTAAGTAGCATTGTGTGTGTGTACGTAGCATTGTGTGTGTGTGTAAGTAGCATGTGTGTGTGTGTGTAAGTAGCATTGTGTGTGTGTAAGTAGCATTGTGTGTGTGTGTACGTAGCATTGTGTGTGTGTACGTAGCATTGTGTGTGTGTGTAGTAGCATTGTGTGTGTACGTAGCATTGTGTGTGTGTAGTAGCATTGTGTGTGTGTGTAAGTAGCATTGTGTGTGTACGTAGCATTGTGTGTGTGTAGTAGCATTGTGTGTGTGTGTAAGTAGCATTGTGTGTGTGTGTAAGTAGCATTGTGTGTGTGTAAGTAGCATTGTGGTGTGTGTAAGTAGCATTGTGTGTGTGTAAGTAGCATTGTGTGTGTGTGTAAGTAGCATTGTGTGTGTGTGTGTAAGTAGCATTGTGGTGTGTGTGTGTAAGTAGCATTGTGTGTGGTGTGTAAGTAGCATTGTGTGTGTGTGTATAGCATTGTGTGTGTGTGTGCACGTAGCATTGTGTGTGTGTGCACGTAGCATTGTGTGTGTGTGTGCACGTAGCCTTGTGTGTGTGTGTGTGCACGTAGCCTTGTGTGTGTGTGTGTGCACGTAGCCTTGTGTGTGTGTGTGCACGTAGCCTTGTGGTGTGTGTGTGCACGTAGCCTTGTGTGTGTGTGTGCACGTAGCCTTGTGTACAGTGAGGGAAAAAAGTATTTGATCCCTTGCTGATTTTGTACGTTTGCCCACTGACAAAGAAAATGATCAGTCTTTAATTTCAATAGTAGGTTTATTTGAACAGTGAGAGACAGAATAACAACAACAAAATCCAGAAAAACGCACGTCAAAAATGTTATAAATTGATTTGCATTTTAATGAGGGAAATAAGTATTTGACCCCCTCTCAATAAGAAAGATTCTGGCTCCCAGGTGTCTTTAATACAGGTAACGAGCTGCGATTAGGAGCACACTCTTAAAGGGAGTGCTCCTAATCTCAGCTTGTTACCTGTATAAAGACACCTGTCAGCAGGGGATCAAATACTTTTTTCCCTGACTACGTGCGTAGGCGTGTGTAGGTGTGTAGGTGTGTGTGTGTAGTGGGGAGCGGTGGTGTAACGGTTAGCGCTACGCTGCGCTATGAACCCAGCGACCCGGGTTCGATCCCCGCTCACCGCAAACACCGGTGACGATTGTCCTGGGCCTCACCTAGGTCGACTCAGCCTCAAATGAGTACCTGGTGGTGGTGTGTAAACATCGCCACTGGGGAGACAAAGGCGGTCGGGCGTGGTGTTGGCCACCCACCCCCTCGTGTGCCGTTACGGCCTTCATAGGTGCTCGCTAACAGCACTTGCCCCTACAGTCTGTTAAGGCTACACGGGGGATCTTTGTCTTTGTGTGTACGTACGCTTGTGTGTGTATGCACGTAGGTTTGTGCTGAATGCACGCTCAATTACGGAAATGCGTGTGGTGGGTAGTGTATACGCGCGCGCGTGTGTGTACTTAGGCGTGTATGTGTGTGTACGTATGCGCGTGTGTACGTAGGCGTGTGTGTGTGTGTACGTAGGCGTGTGTGTGTGTGTGTACGTAGGCGTGTGTGTGTGTGTACATAAGCGCGTGTGTGTGTACGTAAGCGCGTGTGTGTGTACGTACGTATGCGCGTGTGTACGTAGGCGCGTGTGTGTACGTAGGCGTGTGTGTGTGTGTACGTAGGCGTGTGTGTGCGTGTACATAAGCGTGTGTGTGTGTACGTAAGCGCGTGTGTGTATACGTAGGCGTGTGTGTGTGTGTACGTAGGCGTGTGTGTGTACGTAGGCGTGTGTGTACGTAGGCGTGTGTGTGTACGTAGGCGTGTGTGTGTGTACGTGGGCGTGTGTGTGTGTACGTAGGCGTGTGTGTGTGTACGTAGGCGTGTGTGTGTGTGTACGTAGGCGTGCGTGTGGGTGTACGTAGGCGTACATGTGTGTGTGTACGTAGGCGTACATGTGTGTGTGTACGTAGGCGTACATGTGTGTGTGTACGTAGGCGTGTGGTGTGTGTACGTAGGCGTGTGTGTGTGTACGTAGGCGTGTGTGTGTGTACGTAGGCGTGTGTGTGTACGTAGGCGTGTGTGTGTACGTAGGCGTGTGTGTGTACGTAGGCGTGTGTGTGTACGTAGGCGTGTGTGTCCACGTAGGTGTGTCTGTGTGTGTGTACGTAGGCGTGTGTGTGCACGTAGGCGTGTGTGTGTACGTAGGCGTGTGTGTGTGTACGTAGG
>NC_083845.1:6129513-6167259 GCF_015708825.2 Lethenteron reissneri
ACCTCCTGTACACCAGGCGAGGTAGTTAACATCTCCTAGCCACCATGATGATGATGATGAGAGAGAGACACGCAAACTCCAAATATACAGCAGCAGCAGGTGTCAGGGTCGGGATCGAACCCACAAACTCCTGTACACCAGGCGAGGTAGTCAACATCTCCTAGCCACCGTGATGATGAGAGAGAGAGAGACACGCAAACTCCAAATATACAGCAGCAGGCGTCAGGGTCGGAATCAAACCCATGACCTCCTGTACACCAGGCGAGGTAGTCAACATCTCCTAGCCACCGTGATGATGATGAGAGACACGCAAACTCCAAATATACAGCAGCAGCAGGTGTCAGGGTCGGGATCGAACCCACGACCTCCTGTACACCAGGCGAGGTAGTCAACATCTCCTAGCCACCGTGATGATGAGAGAGAGAGAGACACGCAAACTCCAAATATACAGCAGCAGGCGTCAGGGTCGGAATCAAACCCATGACCTCCTGTACACCAGGCGAGGTAGTCAACATCTCCTAGCCACCGTGATGATGATGAGAGACACGCAAACTCCAAATATACAGCAGCAGCAGGTGTCAGGGTCGGGATCGAACCCACGACCTCCTGTACACCAGGCGAGGTAGTCAACATCTCCTAGCCACCGTGATGATGAGAGAGAGAAAGACACGCAAACTCCAAATATACAGCAGCAGCAGGTGTCAGGGTCGGGATCGAACCCACGACCTCCTGTACACCAGGCGAGGTAGTCAACATCTCCTAGCCACCGTGATGATGAGAGAGAGAAAGACACGCGAACTCCAAATATACAGCAGCAGCAGGTGTCAGGGTCGGGATCGAACCCACGACCTCCTGTACACCAGGCGAGGTAGTCAACATCTACAGCAACGTGGTGTTCCCCCCTTGACCACCCTTGTGAACCGCCGGGCCGGAACAAGACGAGCAGAGCGAGCGGAAGTTGACGATGATATCGGAGCGCGGCGATAAACGCAGCGGGGGGCAGTGGTGGGGGTGGAGTGGGGGGGTCGTGCGAAGGAAAGGGGTCCGGGCTACCGCCGCCGCCGCCGCCAGCGTCGTGAGCGGGGAGCTCGGTGTGACGAGAGCAGAACTCCAGCGAAGCGCGAAATGAGCCAAGTGTCGGTGTCGACTCCGATTACGGTGACGGGCTCGGAGGCTCAGTGGATAACACTGCACCATAGACTCAACACTGCCCATAGACTCAACACTACCCATAGACTCAACACTACCTATAGACTCAACACTGCCCATAGATTCAACACTACCCATAGACTCAACACTGCCCATAGACTCAACACTGCAGCAGACTCAACACTGCACCATAGACTCAACACTGCACCAGACTCAACACTGCAAATAGACTCAACACTACCCATAGACTCAACACTACCCATAGACTCAACACTGCACCATAGACTCAACACTACCCATAGACTCAACACTGCACCATAGACTCAACACTGCACCATAGACTCAACACTGCACCAGACTCAACACTGCACCATAGACTCAACACTGCCCATAGACTCAACACTGCAAATAGACTCAACACTGCACCATAGACTCAACACTGCACCATAGACTCAACACTGCACCAGACTCAACACTGCCCATAGACTCAACACTGCAAATAGACTCAACACTGCACCATAGACTCAACACTGCCCATAGACTCAACACTGCACCATAGACTCAACACTACCCGTAGACTCAACACTGCAAATAGACTCAACACTACCCATAGACTCAACACTGCACCATAGACTCAACACTACCCATAGACTCAACACTGCACCATAGACTCAACACTGCACCATAGACTTAACACTGCACCATAGACTCAACACTGCCCATAGACTCAACACTGCCCACAGACTCAACACCACCCATAGACTCAACACTGCCCATAGACTAGCACTGCCCATAGACTCAACACTACCCATAGACTCAACACTACCCATAGACTCAACACTGCCCATAGACTCAACACTGCACCATAGACTCAACACTGCCCCATAGACTCAACACTGCCCCATAGACTAACACTGTCCATAGACTCAACACTGCACCATAGACTCAACACTGCACCATACACTCAACACTACAATATAGACTCAACACTGCCCATAGACTCAACACTGCCCATAGACTCAACACTGCCCATAGACTCAACACTGCCCATAGACTCAACACTGCACCATAGACTCAACACTACCCATAGACTCAACACTGCCCATAGACTCAACACTGCCCATAGATTCAACACTACCCATAGACTCAACACTGCCCATAGACTCAACACTGACCATAGACTCAACACTGCCCATAGACTCAACACTGCACCATAGACTCAACATTGCCCATAGACTCAACACTGCCCATAGACTCAACACTGCCCATAGACTCAACATTGCCCATAGACTCAACACTGCACCATAGACTCAACACTGCCCATAGACTCAACACTGACCATAGACTCAACACTGCCCATAGACTCAACACTGCACCATAGACTCAACACTGCCCATAGACTCAACACTGACCATAGACTCAACACTGCCCATAGACTCAACACTGCACCATAGACTCAACATTGCCCATAGACTCAACACTGCCCATAGACTCAACACTGCCCATAGACTCAACATTGCCCATAGACTCAACACTGCACCATAGACTCAACACTGCACCATAGACTCAACACTACCCATAGACTCAACATTGCCCATAGACTCAACACTACCCATAGACTCAACACTGCCCATAGACTCAACACTGCCCATAGACTCAACACTGCACCATAGACTCAACACTACCCATAGACTCAACACTGCACCATAGACTCAACACTACCCATAGACTCAACATTGCCCATAGACTCAACACTACCCATAGACTCAACACTGCCCATAGACTCAACACTGCCCATAGACTCAACATTGCCCATAGACTCAACACTGCACCATAGACTCAACATTGCCCATAGACTCAACACTGCCCATAGACTCAACACTGCCCATAGACTCAACACTGCACCATAGACTCAACATTGCCCATAGACTCAACACTGCCCATAGACTCAACACTGCCCATAGACTCAACATTGCCCATAGACTCAACACTGCACCATAGACTCAACACTGCACCATAGACTCAACACTGCACCATAGACTCAACACTGCACCCCTCTCATCTCACTCCACTCCTCTCCACGCACTCTCCTGCCTCTCCCCTCTCATCTCACTCCACTCCCCTCCACGCACTCTCCTGCCTCTCCCCTCTCATCTCACTCCACTCCCCGCACTCTCCTGCCTCTCCCCTCTCATCTCACTCCACTCTCCTCCACGCACTTTCCTACCTCTCCCCTCTCATCTCACTCTACTCCCCTCCACGCTCTCTCCTACCACTCCCTTCTCACACATCAGAATAACGCAACCACCTGCCCACTCACTCACCTGTCCACTCACTTACTTGCCCATCCACCCAACTGCCCACTCACCCAGCCACCTGCCCACTCACCTGCCCACTCACCCACCCACCCACCTGCCCACCCACCTGCCCACTCACCTACCCACTCACCCACCTGCCCACTCACCCACCTGCCCACTCACCCACCTGTCCACTCACTTACTTGCCCATTCACCCACCTGCCCACTCATCCAGCCACCTGCCCACTCACCTACCCACTCACCCACCGGCCTACCCACCTGCCCACCCACCTGTCCACTCACCTACCCACTCACCCACCTGCCCACTCACCCACCTGCCCACTCACCCACCTGCCCACTCACCCACCTGCCCACTCACCTACCCACTCACCCAGCCACCTTCAGCTTGAGAGTGCAACGGGCCCGGGTGGTGGGTGGGGGGTCGTTATTTATTTATTAACAATTAAGGAAGTTTCCATTTAAAGCTTTCGTGACCTGCAGGGAATCATCTTCTTGGTTCTTTCGGTAAAGTCACGTAGAAGGGAAGTAATAAAATTAAAAAAATACAACATAATAAGATAAAATTCTCACGACGTTTCGGCCACAACGCAAGCAGCCGTCCTCAGGTGAAGAACAGGTCTGTCGGAAAGAGAGCGTCTGAATGAAACACCACCAGCCTGATGGTGTTTCATTCAGACGCTACGTTGTGGCCGAAACGTCGTGAGAATTATTTTATTATGTTTTATTTTTATTATTTTATTATTTCCCTTCTACGTGATGACTTTACCGAAAGAACCAAGAAGATGAATTTGGGAAGTCTTCTGCAATTTGGCAGCACGCCGATGGCTCACAACCGCTGGCCGGCTGGCAGCAATCGCCGGGGGCTCTCCGCCCGCAATGAAGATGTGAGCTGTCAGCGCCTTAATTGCCTCTCGCCGCAACGCAACGCCGCCGGCTGATCCAAGCGGCATGGCAGAGCGAGTTGCGCGCGGGTGGGTTTTTATTTCGTGTGTCTGTTTGTTCGTACCACCGCGGTTATTCCTTTGGTGTATTTTTAATGCTTTGCCAACTAAGCTTGAAAGCGTTTGCGCCGTTCCTTCCCGTCGGCACCGCCCGCGCGCCCGCCTGCCCGTCTGTTAGTCTGTAAACAAGCAGGGGGGTGGGGGGAGCGGCATGATTTTATTTCTCTCCAGGCCCTTCGCAATTTCCACTCCACATTGAGGATGTATTTGGCCGCCGCTATAAATTTCCACACCACCACCACGATGATCGCGATGATGATGATCACGATGATGATGATCACGATGATGATGATGATCACGATGATGATGATGATCACGATGATGATGATGATCACGATGATGATGATGATGATGATCACGATGATGATGATGATCACGATGATGATGATGATCACGATGATGATGATCACGATGATGATGATTACGATGATGATGATCACGATGATGATGATTACGACGATGATGATGATGATCATGATGATGATGATCACGACGATGATGATGATGATCACGATGATGATGATCACGACGATGATGATGATGATGATCACGATGATGATGATCACGACGATGATGATGATGATCACGATGATGATGATGATGATCACGATGATGATGATCACAATGATGATGATGATGATGATCACGATGATGATGATCACGATGATGATGATCACGATGATGATGATGATGATGATGATCACGATGATGATGATGATCACAATGATGATGATGATGATGATCACGATGATGATGATGATGATCACGATGATGATGATGATGATCACGATGATGATGATCACAATGATGATGATGATGATCACGATGATGATGATCACGATGATGATCACGATGATGATGATGATCACGATGATGATGATCACGATGATGATGATGATCACGATGATGATGATGATCACGATGATGATGATCACGATGAAGATGATGATCACGATGATGATGATGATCACGATGATGATGATCACGATGATGATGATCACGATGATGATGATCACGATGATGATGATCACGATGATGATGATCACAATGATGATGATCACGATGAAGATGATGATCACGATGATGATGATGATCACGATGATGATGATGATCACGATGATGATGATGATGATGATCACGATGATCACGATGATGATGATAATCATGATTATCACCATGATGATGATGATTATCACGATGATGATGATGATCACGATGATGATGATGATCACGATGATGATGATGATGATGATCACGATGATGATCACGATGATGATGATGATCACGATGATGATGATGATGATGATCACGATGATGATGATAATCATGATGATGATGATGATTACCACGAAGATGACGATGATCACGATGATGATGATCACGATGATGATGATGATTACCACGAAGATGATGATGATCACGATGATGATGATCACGATGATGATGATGATTACGATGATGATGATCACGATGATGATGATCACGATGATGATGCTGATTACCACGAAGATGATGATGATCACGATGATGATGATCACGATGATGATGATGATTACCACGAAGATGATGATGATCACGATGATGATGATGATGATCACGATGATGATCACCATGATGATGATGATGATCACGATGATGATGATGATCACGATGATGATGATCACGATGATGATGATGATCACGATGATGATGATGATGATCACGATGATGATGATGATGATCACGATGATGATGATGATGATCACGATGATCACAATGATGATGATGATGATCACGATGATGATGATCACGATGATGATCACGATGATGATGATGATCACGATGATGATGATCACGATGATGATGATGATGATCACGATGATGATGATGATGATCACGATGATGATGATCACGACGATGATGATGATGATCACGATGATGATGATCACGACGATGATGATGATGATCACGATGATGATGATGATGATCACGATGATGATGATCACAATGATGATGATGATGATCACGATGATGATGATCACGATGATGATGATCACGATGATGATGATGATTACCACGAAGATGATGATGATCACGATGATGATGATCACGATGATGATGATGATTACGATGATGATGATCACGATGATGATGATCACAATGATGATGATGATTACCACGAAGATGATGATGATCACGATGATGATGATCACGATGATGATGATGATTACCACGAAGATGATGATGATCACGATGATGATGATCACAATGATGATGATGATCACGATGATGATCACCATGATGATGATGATGATCACGATGATGATGATGATTACCACGAAGATGATGATGATCACGATGATGATGATCACGATGATGATGATGATGATCACGATGATGATGATCACGATGATGATGATGATGATTACGATGATGATGATCACGATGATGATGATCACGATGATGATGATGATGATTACGATGATGATGATCACGATGATGATGATTACGATGATGATTATGATGATCACGATGATGATGATCACGACGATGATGATGATGATCACGATGATGATGATCACGACGATGATGATGATGATCACGATGATGATGATGATGATCACGATGATGATGATCACAATGATGATGATCACGATGATGATGATCACGATGATGATGATCACGATGATGATGATCACGATGATGATGATGATGATCACGATGATGATGATGATGATCACGATGATGATGATCACGATGATGATGATGATGATCACGATGATGATGATCACGATGATGATCATGATGATGATGATGATCACGATGATGATGATCACGATGATGATGATCACGATGATGATGATGATCACGATGATGATTATCACGATGAAGATGATGATCACGATGATGAAGATGATGATCACGATGATGATGATGATGATCACGATGATGATGATGATGATGATCACGATGATGATGATCACAATGATGATGATGATGATCACGATGATGATGATCACAATGATGATCACGATGATGATGATGATCACGATGATGATGATCACGATGATGATGATGATCACGATGATGATGATGATGATCACGATGATGATGATCACGACGATGATGATGATGATCACGACGATGATGATCACGACGATGATGATGATGATCACGATGATGATGATGATGATCACGATGATGATGATCACAATGATGATGATGATGATCACGATGATGATGATCACGATGATGATGATCACGATGATGATGATCACGATGACGATGATGATGATGATGATCACGATGATGATCACAATGATGATGATGATGATCACGATGATGATGATCACGATGATGATCATGATGATGATGATGATCACGATGATGATGATCACGATGATGATGATCACGATGATGATGATGATCACGATGATGATTATCACGATGAAGATGATGATCACGATGATGAAGATGATGATCACGATGATGATGATGATCACGATGATGATGATGATGATCACGATGATGATGATCACAATGATGATGATGATGATCACGATGATGATGATCACGATGATGATCACGATGATGATCACGATGATGATGATGATCACGATGATGATGATCACGATGATGATGATGATGATCACGATGATGATGATGATCACGATGATGATGATGATGATCACGATGATGATGATAATCATGATGATGATGATGATTACCACGAAGATGACGATGATCACGATGATGATGATCACGATGATGATGATTACCACGAAGATGATGATGATCACGATGATGATGATCACGATGATGATGATGATTACCACGAAGATGACGATGATCACGATGATGATGATCACGATGATGATGATGATTACCACGAAGATGATGATGATCACGATGATGATGATGATCACGATGATGATGATGATCACGATGATGATCACCATGATGATGATGATGATCACGATGATGATGATGATTACCACGAAGATGATGATGATCACGAAGATGATGATCACGATGATGATGATCATGATGATGATCACAATGATGATGATCACGATGATGATGATGATCATCACAATGACAATCAGCCCACTATGTTGAGCTATCATTTGTGAAAGCCAGTGTCGCGTCTGAACAAGAGCTACGCAGCGGCTCAATGTGGGGGCCTCATCTGGTAAAAATGCAACAAAAAAATTGGATAGTTCAGTTTTTTTTTACGTAGTTTATCGCCCGTAAGGATTACGCGATAGGAAGGAAACGTGGGCATAACGCCGTGGCGCTGCCGTTAATGAGTCACCCCGAGAGAGGAATACCGGACACATTGATCAGACGGTTCATGCGTCAGCTCTCTGCGTGTAATATGGGAGGGGGGGGGGGGGTCGCAGTTACGCTGGGTAGAGACTACCCAATCCGAGCGGAGCCTGAGTACAAAGTCGCTCGTAAAAAAATATAAAAATGTGGGTTGCATCGCGTAAATGTTAATGTGTCATTGGTACCTCATTTGCCAGTAAAAAATATAATAATTCTTTTTTTTTTTACCCTTTTATCTGGCAACAAAACTGACACCTTTTTTTACGAGGAGTCATGTTTGCATAGACCACAATACCTGTTGTGTTTTTTGTTTGCATTATGACTGCAGGTATTGTGGTCTATGCAAACATGACTCCTCGTAAAAAAGGTGTCAGTTTTGTTGCCAGATAAAAGGGTAAAAAAAAACAATTGTTAATGTGTTGTTAACTCACCACCACCTCTGCCGCCAACACCCGATTCAGGCCAATTAGTCAGAATTCTGCCAAATCGCCTGATGAAGCTGGTTGTAATCACCGGGGAAACGTCGCAGTACAGGGAGTCCTCTATTAACGAACGAGTTAGGTTCCAGAGGTCTTCCTCTTGGTTCTTTCGGTAAAGTCACGTAGAAGGAAAATAATAAAATAATAAAAATAAAACATAATAGAATAATTCTCACGACGTTTTGGATACAACGCAAGCAGCCGTCCTCAGGTGAAGAACAGGTCTGTCGGATGGACATTTTATTATTTCCCTTCTACGTGACTTTACGGAAAGAACCAAGGATATGAATCCATGCAGTCACGAAAGCTTTAAATCGAAATTGGCCTTGTTTTTTTCTTCTTGGTTCTTTCGGTAAAGTCACGTAGAAGGGAGATAATTAAAAAAAAAAATAATAATAATTGTCACGACGTTTTGGCCACAACGCAAGCAGCCGTCCTCAGGTGAAGAACAGGTCTGTCGGGAAGACAGCGTCTTCAGACTTTACCGAAAGAACCAAGAAGATGAATCCCTGCTGTCACGAAAGCTTTAAATCAAAATTCCAAAGGTCTGTTCGTAAGTCGATTTCATTCGTAAGTCCCAAATTTACTCCGGTCGATTCCAAACGTGTTGTACGACGTGTACACTAAACACGGGGTAATGGCTTTAAAGAGTTGTATAATCTCCTGTAGATGTAAATGCCACTGGTTGTTTATGTTCTGCCGATGTAGATGCCACTGGTTCTTCACGTTCTGCAGATGTAGATGGCACTGGTTCTTCACGTTCTGAAGATGTGGATGCCACTGGTTCCTCAGGTTCTGTAGATGTAGATGCCACTGGTTCATCATATTCTGCAGATGTAGATGTCACTGGTTCTTCACATTCCGCAGATGGAGATGCAACTGGTTGTTCATATTCTGCAGATGTAGATAGCACTGGTTCTTCACGTTCTGCAGATGTAGATGCCACTGGTTCTTCATATTCTGCAGATTGAGATGGTACTGGTTTTTCACGTTCTGCAGATGTAGATGCCACTGGTTCTTCACGTTCTGCAGATGTAGATGCCACTGGTTCTTCACGTTCTGCAGATGTAGATGCCACTGGTTCTTCACGTTCTGCAGATGTAGATGCCACTGGTTCTTCACGTTCTACAGATGTCGATGCCACTGGCTCTTCACGTTCTGCAGATGTCGATGCCACTGGTTATTCATGTTCTGCAGATGAAGATGCCACTGGTTCTTCACGTTCCGCACATGTAGATGCCACTGGTTCTTCATATTCTGCAGATTGAGATGGCAATGGTTCTTCACGTTCTGCAGATGTAGATGCCACTGGTTCTTCACGTTCTGCAGATGTAGATGCCACTGGTTCTTCACGTTGTGCACATGTAGATGCCACTGGTTCTTCACGTTCTGCAGATGTAGATGCCACTGGTTCTTCATGTTCTGCAGATGTAGATGCCACTGGTTCTTTACGTTCTGCAGATGTAGATGCCACTGGTTCTTCATGTTCTGCAGATGTAGATGCCACTCGTTCTTCATGTTCTACAGATGTAGATGTCACTGGTTCTTCACGTTCTGTAGATGTAGATGCCACTGGTTCTTCACATTCTGCAGATGTAGATGCCACTGGTTCTTCACGTTCTGCAGATGTAGATGCCACTGGTTCTTCATGTTCTGCAGATGTAGATGCCACTGGTTCTTTACGTTCTGCAGATGTAGATGTCACTCGTTCTTCATGTTCTGCAAATGTAGATGTCACTGGTTCTTCACGTTCTGTAGATGTAGATGCCACTGGTTCTTCACGTTCTGCAGATGTAGATGTCACTGGTTCTTCACGTTCTGCAGATATAGATGCCACTGGTTCTTCACGTTCTGCAGATGTAGATGCCACTGGTTCTTCACGTTATGTAGATGCCACTGGTTCTTCACGTTCTGCAGATGTAGATGCCACTGGTTCTTTACGTTCTGCAGATGTAGATGCCACTGGTTGTTCCTATTCTGCAGATGTAGATGCCACTGGTTCTTCACGTTCTGCAGATGAAGATGCCACTGGTTCTTCATATTCTGCAGATGTAGATGCCACTGGTTCTTTATGTTCTGCAGATGTAGATGCCATTGGTTCTTCATGTTCTGCAGATGTAGATGCCACTGGTTCTTCATGTTCTGCAGATGTAGATGCCACTGGTTCTTCACGTTCTGCAGATGTAGATGCCACTGGTTCTTCATGTTCTGCAGATGTAGATGCCACTGGTTCTTCACGTTCTGCAGATGTAGATGCCACCGGTTCTTCACGTTCTGCAGATGTAGATGCCACTGGTTCTTCACGTTCTGCAGATGTAGATGCCACTGGTTCTTCATGTTCTGCAGATGTAGATGCCACTGGTTCTTTACGTTCTGCAGATGTAGATGCCACTGGTTCTTCATGTTCTGCAGATGTAGATGCCACTGGTTCTTCACGTTCTGCAGATGTACATGCCACTGGTTCTTCACGTTCTGCAGATGTAGATGCCACTGGTTCTTCACGTTCTGAAGATGTAGATGCCACTGGTTCTTCATGTTCTGCAGATGTAGATGCCACTGGTTCTTCATGTTCTGCAGATGTAGATGCCACTGGTTCTTCATATTCTGCAGATGTAGATGCCACTGGTTCTTCAAGTTCTGCAGATGTAGATGCCACTGGTTGTTCCTATTCTGCAGATGTAAATGCCACTGGTTGTTCCTATTTTGCAGATGTAGATGCCGCTGATTCTTCACGTTCTGCAGATGTAGATGCCACCTTCCCCCCACTGATTGACACTACTCCTCAGTGGAAAGAACTATACAAACCCCCCGTGGCAAACCGAAGTGGGGACCTCCAATGGAGGCTGGCTCACTGGGCACTGCCCTCAGCGGTGTGGGTCAAGAAAATCACCCCGGGAACGTCCGACTCGTGCGCGTTCTGGTGGCGAAAGGGAAGATCTAGCCCACATATATATAGAATGCCAGAGACTGACGCCACTATTCAAAACGCTGGGATCCATCTTCAGAAAGCTAGGAGTGCCTTTCTTCAAAAGCAGCCTTATATGCGGAGTGCCGTACAGAGCGAACAAGCGCCATAACCTGGCGAATTTTGTGCTCGCTCAGGCAAAATGGCCGTCTACAAAACGCGGAAAAAAAGTTTACAAAGCGACACGACCACGGACGAGGGCTGCTCGGTGGTGGCGATGATGATGAGGGGCCTGCTGGGAGCGAGGCTCCGACTGGAACACGAATACTACGCCCAGGTCGCGAGCGAGTATAAAGTGTTCCAGGACAAGTGGGGGGCCGGGCGAGCCCTCTCTGCACTAGCGAAAGCGGCATACTGACGCTCACGATCTGAACGGTTTTGGTCGAAGCGGACGGCAAACGCGTGGTGGGAGCTGCATGCGCGCGGATGAGTTGGTGGCGCATGTGCCATGACTCCTTGTGTTTTTTTTTTGTGATTCCTTGTGTCCTTGGTGGATTCTGTGTGACCCACTGTAATGAGCATCGTGGTCTTCGGCCAATGGACAACTTTGAATGCAAAAAGTGGCTGCGGCACAATTGCTGCCGTTTTGGCAGTAAAAATAGTCTCCCTCTCTCACACTCTCTCTCACAATCTCTCTCACACTCTCTCACACTCTCTCTCCCTCTCACTCTCTCTCACACTCTCTCTCTTTTTTTTTACGATCAGTGGAAACAAGAAGATGCTCGGTGTATTCGGCACTTTGTTTCGTTCATCATTTCGTAATTTTTTTTTTTTAAACTGGGCTTTATGTAACCCTCGCTCGCTCTCTCTCTCTCGCTCGCTCTCTCGCTCACTCTCTCGCTCACTCTCTCGCTCGCTCGCTCTCTCTCTCGCTCGTTCTGTCGCTCATTCTCTCGCTCACTCTCTCGTCTCTCTCGCTCTCTCTCTCCCTTACACTCGCCGCACATCAGAATCCATCTGAGACGCAACCGAAGCAAGGAGCTAATGCGCGACATCGCCGCGGCAGGGAAGGTGGTCAGCTAGAGCAGGGGATGATGGGAAAAGCCGGCGGACCTAGCGAGGAAGGATTCGACGTGTTCGAGTGGCGCGGAGGGAGACATTTGCGCCTCGCAGCGAAAAACCACCTGGGTTCGATCTCCAACTCAGGTGTTATGTGCCAACCGCTGGTGCATTACTCCCCCCGCGCCCCGCTCCCCTATCCCCCGCCCCCTATCCCCCCCCCCACCACCCCCACGCCAACACAAGTACACGCACACACACACACGCGCACACACACACGTGCACACACACACACACGTGCACACGCACAAACACACACACGTACAGACACACACACACACACACGTACTCACACACGTGCACACACACGTGCACACACACACACGCGTGCGCACACACACACACACGTGCACACACACGTGCACACACCTGTGCACACACACACACGCGTGTGCACACACACACACGTGCACACACACGTGCACACACACACACACGCACACACGTGCACACACACACACGCACACACACGTGCACACACGTGCACACACACACACGTGCACACACACACACGTGCACACACGTGCACACACACGTGCACACACACACACGCGTGCGCTCAGCGCTACCCATCCCTATCCATCACAAAATCAATGAGGCTGCATTTTCCGCTGATATGTAAAGGGTGAACTTGAATCGAATATCAAATTTAAACTCCACCCCACATGAGAGTTGAGAGCTTAAAGGGTTACTGATTTATTTATTCCACTCCCCGCTTTCCCGGGACGATGATTTCAACATTTAACGCCACGTTTAGCAAGCAGGCCGTGACGTATACCTCGGGTGAAGATGGTTGTTTTTTTTTGGGGGGGTCCCTGTTTAAACGCTCTCTAAACGCGTTCGTTTCTGTTTCATTTATCAGGTACGAGCTGTACTAACCCGGCTTCGCCTGAGACTTGGATCCACCACGCCAAAGCTGCGTGCAAAAATCCCAGTGGGATGCAGGTCAAACAATAACAACCATAAGACATATTCTTAGTTCTTTCGGTAAAGTCACGTAGAAGGGAAATAATAAAATAAAAAAAAATAAAAAAAAATACCATTTCTTATTATTTTATATAAATATTATTTTATTATTTCCCTTCTACGCGACTTTACCGAAAGAACCAATAATATGAATCCCTGCAGTCACGAAAGCTTTAAATCAAAACCACAAGACAATTTAGATTACAGTTAGCAGGCCAACTCTGTACTACAACAAACAAACTTGGCTCAACAAAAACGTCCGTCCGTCACGCAGTGCAGTCAGCTGAGATTTGCACACCTTGCCAGGAACTCGTTCAAGGCTGAGCGGACCTAGTGGGGAACCGCAAACCGACGAGTTTTGCCCGTTGACCGGGAACGGAACTCACGGTCGATCTGTTCAGAGCGCTCACCACGTGCACACGACGTGTGTGCATGAACTCACCGCGCACAAACGCACGTGTACATACTTGCAACACACACTCACACATGCACACCACCTCACACACATGCAAAGACAAAGATCCCCCGTGTAGCCTTGACAGACTGTTGGGGCAAGTGCTGCTAGCGAGTAGCACCTATGAAGGCCGGAACGGTGGCACACGAGGGGGTGGGTGGACAGTACTAATCCCGGCCGCCTTTGTCTCCCCAGTGGCGGTCTTTTAGGCACCGCGACAGGTACTCATTTGAGGCCGAGTCGACCTAGGGGAGGCCCACGACCGGTTCAGATAATCGTCACCGGTGTTGGCCGTGAGCGGGAATCGAACCCGGGTCTCCCGGGATCGTGGCGAAGCGCGCTAACAGCAGCGCCACCACTCCCCACACACAAAGAAAAAGATCCCCTCTATAGCCTGTAACAGACTGTTGGGGCAAGTGCTGTTAGCTAGCATACAAAGATAAAGACCCCCCGTGTAGCCTGTAACAGACTGTTGGGGCAAGTGCTGTTAGCGAGCACCTATGAAGGCCTCAACGGTACACGAGGGGTGGGTGGCCAGCACCACGCCCGACCGCCTTTGTCTCCCCAGTGGCGATGTTTACACACCGCACGAGGTACTCATTTTAGGCTGAGTCGACCTAGGGGAGGCCCAGGACCGGTTCAGATAATCGTCACCGGTGTTGGCCGTGAGCGGGAATCGAACCCGGGTGGCCGGGTTCGTAGCGCAGCGTAGCGCTAACCGCTACACTATCGCTCCCCACACGCACACACATGCACACACACACACATGCACCCACACACACCCACATGCACAGACACACATGCACACACACACACACGCCTACACGCCTACACAAACATGCACAAACACACATGCACACACGCACACACACACACACGCCCACGCCCACACACACGCACTTGCACACACAGCGCAGTGGAGCAGTGCAGTGCACGCACACATGCACACACACACGCACACACACACGCACACACACACACATGCACACACACACGCACACACACACACACATGCACACACGCACACACATGCACACACACACGCACACACACGCACACACACGCACACACATGCACACATACCCACATGCACACACACACACGCACGCACACACGCACATGCACACACAGCGCAGTGGAGCAGTGCTGTGCATGCACACACACACATGCATACACACACACATGCACACACACCCACACACGCCCACACATGCACACACACGCACACACAGCGCAGTGGAGCAGTGCAGTGCATGCACACACACACACATGCACACACACACACACACGGACACACACACGTACGCACACACACGCACGCACTCACACACATGCACACGCACACACACGCGCACACACACACGCACGCACAGCGCAGTGGAGCAGTGCTGTGCATGCACACACACATGCACACGCACACAAACACACGCAAACACACACGCACACACACACACGCCCACACACACACGCACACATACACACACATGCACACACACACACGCACACACACATGCACACACGCACAGCGCAGTGCATGCATTATTTAGCAGCGGGGTCACGAGGCCGTGACACATTGCAGCAATCGGCTTTCAGCCGAGGACTCATTACGGCCTTCGATGATAATTCAACCTCAAGCCAACACCCTACGGAGATGCGTGTGTGTGCGTGTTCGTGTGTGTGTTTGTGTGTGTGTGTGTTCGTGTGTTCGTGTGTGTGTGTTCGTGTGCGTGTGTGTTCGTGTGTGTGTGTGAGCCAGTGTGTGTGTGTGTTCGTGTGTGTGTTCGTGTGTGTGCGTGTGTGTTCGTTCGTGTGTGTGCGTGTCTGTTCGTTCGTGTGTGTGTGCGTGTGTGTTCGTGTGTGTGTGTGCGTGTGTGTTCGTGTGTGTGTGTGTGTGTTCGTGTGTGCCAGTGTGTGTTCGTGTGAGCCAGTGTGTGTGTGTGTGTGAGCCAGTGTGTGTGTGTGAGCCAGTGTGCGTGTGAGCCAGTATGTGTGTGCGTGTGTGTTCGTGTGTGATCCAGTGTGTGTGTGCGTGTGATCCAGTGTGTGTGATCCAGTGTGTAAGCCATCGTGTGTACGTGTGTGCGTGGGTGAGCCAGTGCGTGTGTGTGCGTGCCAGTGTGCGTGTGTGTGTGCGTGTGTGTGCTTGTGTGCGTGTGTGTGTATGCCAGTGTGTGTGTGTGCGCGTGTATGTGTGTGTGCGCGTGTGTGTGTGCGTGTGTGTGCTTGTGTGCGTGTGTGTGTATGCCAGTGTGTGTGTGTGCGCGTGTATGTGTGTGTGCGCGTGTTTGTGTTCGTGTGTGCGTGTGTTTGTGTGCGTGTGTGCGTGCGTGTGTTTGTGTGCGTGTGTGTGTGCGTGTGTGTGTGTGCGCCCGCGTGTGTGTGCCCGTGTGTGTGTGCGTGTGTGTGTGCCCGCGTGTGTGTGTGCCAGCGTGTGCGTGTGTGTGTGTGTGAGTGTGTATGTGTGTGTGCGTGTGTGAGTGTGTATGTGTGTGTGCGTGTGTGTGCGTATCGCAGCGGTGAGCGCTCCGCCTCGCTACGAACCACACCTACGACCCGAGTTCGATTCCCGCTCACGGCCACCAACACCACCGGTGACGATTATCTGAACCGGTCCCTGGGCCTCCCCTAGGTCGACTCGGCCTCAAATGAGTACCCGTTGCGGCAAGTCAAAAACATCGCCAATAGGGAGCCAAAGGCGGCCGGGCGTGGTAAGCGGGCCATCCACTCACTCGCGTGCCACAGTTGCCGGTATCCACCCTTCATAGGCGCTGCTGCTGCTACTCGCTAACAGCACTTGCCCCAACAGTCTGTGAAGGCTACACGGGGAGCGGGGGAATCTTTGTCTTTTGTTCCCGCGTGCGTGATCCATCGACTGACACATCCGCGCAGAAAGGGGGGGCAGCCTGTCCACCAGAAGCGGTGGTTCAGTTCCACGTGCCCCCCCCTCCTCCTCCTCTATGGCTTGCGACGTTTGGACTTTGAAACAAAGTGAAAATAATAAAATAATAAAAATAAAACATAATAAATTAATTCTCACGACGTTTCGGCCACAACGCAAGTAGCCGTCCTCAGGTGGAGAGCAGGTCTGTCGAGGAGACAGCGTCTTTACGTGACTTTACCGAAAGAACCGAGAAAATGAATCCCTGCAGTCACGAAAGCTTTAAATCGAAATTTAAAGTGCGAGCAGTTAAAGGCGCAGGCCTGCAACTGCTCGCACACGCTCTTGTCTAGCGGCATTCGACCTCCGCTTGCGCACTTGGTCAGTCGCCGTCTGGGAAGAGGTGAAAGTCCTCCACGCTTCACCCCACGGCAGAGGTCGCAATCGGGTACCCGATACCCGTACCCTACCCGATACCCGTTTGCGACCCTGGTGCGGCCGGGTACGGGTAGGCCGTGAGTCACTGGTGAGTAACTGTTTTAGATTTGAAGCTTTCGTGACTGCAAGGAATCATATTTTTAGGTTTTTTCGGTAAAGTCACGTAGGTAAAAATTTTAAATTCATAAAAGTAAAATAAAAATAAAATAATTTTTTTTTTTACTTTTATGAATTTTAATTTTTTACCTACGTGACTTTACCGAAAAAAACCTAAGAATATGAGTAACTGTTTGTCACTCATTTCCCAACGTCTTGTCTCGTCTCACAATTCAAGTTCCTAGAATCCAGCCACCCGCACCTGCAACATGGCTTCATCCCAGAGGTCGCAATCGGGTACCCGTACCCTACCCGTACCCGGCCAGGTACGGGTAGCCGGGTATCGGGTACGGGTACGGGTACCCGATTGCGACCCTGGTGCGGCCGGGTACAGGTACGGGTAAGGAATCAAAACCCGTTTGCGACCTCTGCCCCAAGGAATGCGACCCACCTAGGGAATGAATTTGCTCCGTGGGTGTTCAGAGCTCAAGGTTCTTGAACAAATTCACGTTTCACCGAACGAGTAAAAATCTTGATTTGAAGCTTTCGTGACTGCAGGAATCCATACTCTGTGGTTCTTTCGGTAAAGTCACGTGGGTAGAAACATAAAATGAACCACGACGTTTCGGGCGCAACACCAGCGTCCGTCGTCAAGTGGGAAAGCCATGGTCTGCTGCCGAGGCAGACTGTTTGAAAAGGTCTTGCGCCCGAAACGTCGCGATCGATTTTATTTTATTTGATACCTGTGTGTGTCATGTTTGTGATTGGGTTCGTTTGCAACCCCTCCCAACCAGCCACCACCTCCCACCGTGATGTGTCTCTCGCTCCACACAGGTTCATTCCCCTCCAAGCCTCTCTCGAAATCCGATTGCCACAACTTAACTGGGGGGGGGGGGGGAAGGGATTGGGGAATCGCAAGCCGCCCAAGAGACACCCGCTAGATCATTAGGGAGGACACAACCATAACCACCACTACCACCACTAGCACCGCCACCACTACCACCACTACCACCACCACTACCACCACCACCACTACCACCACCACCACTACCACCACTAGCACCGCCACCACAACCACCACTACCACCACCACTACCACCACCACCACCACCACTACCACCACCACCACTACCACCACTAGCACCGCCACCACAACCACCGCCACTACCACCGCCACCTATACCACCGCCACCACTACCACAACCACTACTACCACCACCACCACTACCACCACCACCACTACCACCACTAGCACCGCCACCACAACCACCACTACCACCACCACTACCACCACCACCACTACCACCACTAGCACCACTAGCACCGCCACCACAACCACCACAACCACCGCCACTACCACCGCCACCTATACCACCACCACCACTACCACAACCACTACGACCACCACCACCACTACCACAACCACCACTACCACCACAACCACTACCACCGCCACCACTACCACCGCCACCACTACCACCACCATAACTAAACACCACCACTCCCAATAACCACTATCACCACTACCACCACTACAACTGCCACTACCACCGCCACTACCACCGCCACCACTACCACCACCATAACTAAACACCACCACTCCCACACCACACCAAGACAACAACAACAACAATAACAGTCCCAGACCACACCAACACAACAACAACAGTCCCAGACCATACCAAGACACCAACAACAATAACATTGCACATCAAGACAACAACAACAACAGTCCCAGGCCACACCAAGACCACAACAACAACAACAGTCCCAGGCCACACCAAGACCACAACAACAACAACAGTCCCAGTCCACATCAAGACAACAACAACAACATTAACATTGCACATCAAGACAACAACAATATTGAACTATCCATACAACAGATGGTAGGGGGATCCTCGGATCAAAGCTGCGAATCACATTTGCCGACGCGGTTGCGACCAAGCGATTAATCTTCCGCGCGAGGCCATCGCGTCCGTCGCACGGACGACTTTTGGCATCGAAGGGGCAACTTTGGGATTTTGAAAGCATTAAAACGACGCCCACCCGCCCGCCCGCGTGATCTACACGCGCAGCGGCGAGGGTGTAGAAAATCTATTCGCGGTTCAGCGAAAAAAATTGTCTCGGGCTGCGGCGGACGGCTTTGAGAGATCGAATTAATTTGGCAGTGGCAAAGTGTTTTTTTGTCTTGGCAGCGTGCAAACAAACAACAACAAAACCACCACCACCACGTCTTCCAAATTTCCACGACGGTTCAGCAGAGGTCGCAAACGGGTTTTGATTCCTTACCCGTACCCGGCCGCACCAGGGTCGCAAATGGGTACCCGTACCCTACCTGTACCCGTACGCTACCCGAAATGAGTGACAAACGGTGACTCACCAGTGACTCACGGCCTACCCGTACCCGTACCCGGCCGCACCAGGGTCACAAACGGATACCCGTTCCCGTACCCGTACCCGGCCGGGTACGGGTAGCCGGGTATCGGGTAGGGTACGGGTATCGGGTACCCGGTTGCGACCTCTGGGATGAAGCAATGTTGCAGGCGCGGGTGGGTTGATTCTAGGAACTTGAATTGTGAGAAGAGACAAGACGTTGGGAAATGAGTGACAAACGGTTACTCACCAGTGACTCACGGCCTACCCGTACCCGTACCCGGCCGCACCAGGGTCGCAAACGGGTACCCGATACCCGGCTACCCGTACCCGGCCGGGTAACGGGTAGCCGGGTATCGGGTACCCGGTTGCGACCTCTGCAGTTCAGTCTTCCCAAACACAGAGGGCCTCGCCGTTTCCAAGCGGGCAAAAAGATTTTGCGGCTCTCCTCCGATCGCTGGTTCGGCCACGTCAACCGCCCCCGCGCGAGAGAGTTACAGGGACGACCTCAACTTACGGAACAGTTGGGTTCTGGAGATCTGTTCGTCAAGTCTATTTTTTGTTTTCGATTGAAAGCTTTCGTGACTGCAGGGATTCATCTTCTTGGTTCTTTCGGTAAAGTCACGTAGAATGGAAATAATAAAATAATACAAATAAAACATAATACAATAATATAATAATATAATAAAATAATATTTTAATATTTTATTATATAATAAAATATAATAATATAATAAAATAATATAACATTATATTATTATATTTCGATTTAAAGCTTTCGTGACTGCAGGGATTCATCTTCTTGGTTCTTTCGCTAAAGTCACGTAGAATGGAAATAATAAAATAATAAAAATAAAACATAATAAAATAATTCTCACGACGTTTCGGCCACAACGCAAGCAGCCGTCCTCAGGTGGAGAACAGGTCTGTCGAGAAGACAGTCAGACCTGTTCTCCACCTGAGGACGGCTGCTTGCGTTGTGGCCGAAACGTCGTGAGAATTATTTTATTATGTTTTATTTTTATTCTATTTTTTGTTTACTCCCACCGATTCAAATTTTGTTGTACGGAATGGACAGTATTACTATACATTATACACTAATAGTAGGGTTTTTCCCCTTTTTTCTGGCAACAAAACTGACACCTTTTTACGAGGATTCATGCCAGCATTAACCACAATACCTGCAGTCAAATTACAAACAAAAACACACTGATAATATATGATGCATTGTCCTTGAAACTGATTGGTCCACACCAGAGACAGCTTTCTTTTGAGCCTCGACCCAATTGGTGCTCCACCAGAGGACGCCAAAAGGCATACTATACTACATTACAATGAAAGAAAAAAAGTATTTGATCCCCCGCTGATTTTGTACGTTTGCTCACTGACGAAGAAATTATCAGTCTATAATTTTAATGGTAGGTTTATTTGAACAGTAAGAGACAGAATAACAACAACAAAATCCAGAAAAACGCATGTCAAAAATGTTATAAATTGATTTGCATTTTAATGCGGTGCTGTGCTGACCACAATGGAACTTTCAAATCCCTCTGGTGGGGTCAGATTCATGCAGGAGAACGCCCCACGTGACCTCATAGCTACACGGAGTGGCGCTCATTATTGTAACCACATCGCAGTGATGACGACGACGATGATGATCATGACCTTGCTGATGATGATAGCAACAATAACGATGCTGCCACTGCTGCTGATGATCATGATGGTGATCGGATTGCTGCTGCTACCGATGCCGATGATGACGATCCAGCTAGCGATGTTACCTCTGCTGCTGATCATACCGCTGCTGAATATGACGACGGATGATGAAGGTGATGACGCCACCGCTGCTGCCTATCCCCGGCGGATGACACTCGCGACCCGGAGTTGAACCCGCGACCTTCAAATTGTGAGTCACGGCCAGTGAAAGCACACCGCTTGCAACGCGATCGCTCGCGTTGCAAGCTGCGTGCACATCTTATGCAAAAGGCACAGCAGGGAGCGACGGAGATAAATTCTTATTTGCCGCACACATCGTGGCAGCAGTGGCACTAATGAGCACGCCGTTCTTTATTTTATTTCTATTTTTACCGAGCTCAATTCCCCCCGCGCGCAAGCAACACCCTTTACGCTCGGTTACACAAGCGGATGTTCTAGAGCCAGTCGCCGCAAGATGCAGACTGGGTTCTCTGTCTATATATAAATACGTGCTCTATGTATACATACTCTGTAAATATGTAGTCTTTCTCACTAGAAACGTACCATCTTCTTGGTTCTTTGGGTAAAGTCACGTAGAAGGGAAATAATAAAATTAAAACATAATAAAATAATTCTCACGACGTTCCGGCCACAACGCAAGCAGCCGTCCTCAGGTGAAGAACAGGTTTGTCGGGAAGACATTCATGAATGAATTCATTCAGACGCTGTCTTCCCGAATTCATTCAGACGCTGTGCCCGATACCCGTACCCTACCCGATACCCGGCTACCCGTACCCGGCCGGGTACGGGTAGCCGTTTGCGACCCTGGTGCGGCCGGGTACGGGTAGGCCGTGAGTCACTGGTGAGTAACCGTTTGTCACTCATTTCGGGTAGGGTACGGGTAGGGAACGGGTAACCGTACCCGGCCGGGTACGGGTACGGGTACGAGTACGGGTAAGGAATCAAAACCCGAACGGCGGCGCACGCGACGACGCGCCCCACTCTCACCCCTCGTCGCTCGGCTACCGCCCCCCCCCCACCCCGAAACACTCATTCACCCGCCAGGTCCACACGTCCACCCGCTCGCCCGCCCACTCCGTCACCGCCGTTCCCGTGAACTTACTCGCCCCGTTACTCAGCCACCAACGCGGCCACTCGCTCACTCGCTCTCAAACCGCTCGCCCATTTCACTCGCCCATTTCACTCGCCCAACTCGAAGGCAAAGATCGCCCCGTGTAGCCCGCAATGGACTGTTGGGCAGAGGTCGCAAACGGGTTTTGATTCCTTATCCGTACCCGGCCGCACCAGGGTCGCAAATGGGTACCCGTTCCTGTACCCGGCTGGGTACGGGTACCCGTTCCCTACCCATACCCATACCCTACCCGAAATGAGTGACAAACGGCAACTCACCAGAGACACACGGCCTACCCATACCCGGCCGCACCAGTGTCGCAAACGGCTACCCGTACCCGTACCCTACCTGATACCCGGCTACCTGTACCCGGCCGGGTACGGGTAGCCGGGTATCGGGTAGGGTACGGGTATCGGGTACCCGGTTGCGACCTCTGCTGTTGGGGCGAGCGGCACCGATGAAGGCCGGCACGGCGCACGAGGGGGGGGGGGGGGGGGTGAGTGGCGTCTACATCTCCACGGAGCCACAGAGACGACTCGCAACACAGCGGCGGTAACCACGTGGCCCGGATGAAGTTGAACCGGGGATTTAAACCCAGGATCACCAGCTCAGGGTGCAGCCGTGCCCTCCACTCTAGGGCAGAGGTCGCAACCGGGTACCCGATACCCGTACCCTACCCGATATCCGGCTACCCGTACCCGGCCGGGTACCCGTTTGCGACCCTGGTGCGGCCGGGTATGGGTAGGCCGTGAGTCACTGGTGAGTCACCGTTGGTCACTAATTTCCCAACGTCTTGTCTCTTCTCAGAAATCAAGTTCCTAGAATCAACCCACCCGCGCCTGCAACATGGCTTCATCCCAGAGGTCGCAATCGGGTACCCGATACCCGTACCCTACCCAATACCCGGCCGGGCATGGGTAGCCGGGTATCGGGTAGGGTACGGGTACCCGTTTGCGACACTGGTGCGGCCGGGTACGGGTATGGGTAAAGAATCAAAACTCGTTTGCGACCTCTGCTCTAGGGCTGAACGATTTGGGGAAAATATCTAATTGCAATTTTTCTGACGGATATCGCGATTACATTTTTTAAAGTCAAGATTCAGTTCAATATTCATTGTGTGATAGATGTAAAACATGTGATGGAGCATTACCACATGACACCATCAAAATATGATCTGCTCTATATATTCTAATGCGAGGATAAGAACTTAAAATATATTAATTGCTTCCAACATGTATTTATAAAAAAATGAAATGGAACAATAAAACATAGAACAATTGTTAAGTTAAATAAAGTTATAATAATTATGAAAACTATTCCAATAAGAAAGTAATTTGACCTTTCAAATCGCAAAAAATCGCGAGGTAGTCAACATCTCCTAGCCACCGTGATGATGATGATGATGAGAGAGAGAGACACGCAAACTCCAAATAGACAGCAGCAGGCGTCGGGGTCGGGATCGAACCCACAACCTCCTGTACACCAGGCGAGGTAGTCAACATCTCCTAACCACCGTGATGATGATGAAAGAGAGACACGCAAACTCCAAATATACCGCACCAGGTGTCAGGGTCGGGATCGAACCCACGACCTCCTGCACACCAGGCGAGGTAGTCAACATCTCCTAGCCACCGTGATGATGATGAGAGAGAGAGAGACACGCAAACTCCAAATATACAACAGCAGGCGTCGGGGTCGGGATCGAACCCACGACCTCCTGCACACCAGGCGAGGTAGTCAACATCTCCAAGCCACCGTGATGATGATGATGATGAGAGAGAGAGACACGTAAACTCCAAATATACAGCAGCAGGCGTGAGGGTCGGGATCGAACCCACGACCTCCTGCACACCAGGCGAGGTAGTCAACATCTCCTAGCCACCGTGATGATGATGAGAGAGAGACACGCAAACTCCAAATATACAGCAGCAGACGTCAGGGTCGGGATCGAACCCACGACCTCCTGCACACCAGGCGAGGTAGTTAACATCTCCTAACCACCGTTATGATGATGAGAAAGAGAGACACGCCAACTCCAAATATACAGCAGCAGGCGTCAGGGTCGGGATCGAACCCACGACCTCCTACACACCAGGCGAGGTAGTCAACATCTCCTAGCCACCGTGATGATGATGAGAAAGAGAGACACGCCAACTCCAAATATACAGATGCTTTCGGGGTCGGGATCTCATCCAAGACCTTCCTGTACACCAGGCGAGGTAGTCAACATCTCCTAGCCACCGTGATGATGATGATGATGATGAAAGAGACACGCAAACTCCAAATATACAGCAGCAGGCGTCGGGGTCGGGATCGAACCCACAACCTCCTGTACACCAGGCGAGGTAGTCAACATCTCCTAGCCACCGTGATGATGATGACAGAGAGAGACACGCAAACTCCAAATATACAGCAGCAGGTGTCAGTGTCGGGATCGAACCCACAACCTCCTGTACACCAGACGAGGTAGTCAACATCTCCTAGCCACCGTGATGATGATGAGAGACAGAGACACGCAAACTCTAAATATACAGCAGCAGGCGTCAGTGTCGGGATCAAACCCACGACCTCCTGTACACCAGGCGAGGTAGTCAACATCTCCTAGCCACCGTGATGATGATGAGAGACAGAGACACGCAAACTCCAAATATACAGCAGCAGGTGTCAGGGTCGGGATCGAACCCACGACCTCCTGCACACCAGGCGAGGTAGTTAACATCTCCTAGCCACCGTGATGATGATGAGAAAGAGAGACACGCAAACTCCAAATATACAGCAGCAGACGTCAGGGTCGGGATCGAACCCACGACCTCCTGCACACCAGGCGAGGTAGTTAACATCTCCTAACCACCGTGATGATGATGAGAAAGAGAGACACGCCAACTCCAAATATACAGATGCTGTCGGGGTCGGGATCTCATCCAAGACCTTCCTGTACACCAGGCGAGGTAGTCAACATCTCCTAGCCACCGTGATGATGATGATGATGATGAAAGAGACACGCAAACTCCAAATATACAGCAGCAGGCGTCGGGGTCGGGATCGAACCCACAACCTCCTGTACACCAGGCGAGGTAGTCAACATCTCCTAGCCACCGTGATGATGATGACAGAGAGAGACACGCAAACTCCAAATATACAGCAGCAGGTGTCAGTGTCGGGATCGAACCCACAACCTCCTGTACACCAGACGAGGTAGTCAACATCTCCTAGCCACCGTGATGATGATGAGAGACAGAGACACGCAAACTCTAAATATACAGCAGCAGGCGTCAGTGTCGGGATCAAACCCACGACCTCCTGTACACCAGGCGAGGTAGTCAACATCTCCTAGCCACCGTGATGATGATGAGAGACAGAGACACGCAAACTCCAAATATACAGCAGCAGGTGTCAGGGTCGGGATCGAACCCACGACCTCCTGCACACCAGGCGAGGTAGTTAACATCTCCTAGCCACCGTGATGATGATGAGAAAGAGAGACACGCAAACTCCAAATATACAGCAGCAGACGTCAGGGTCGGGATCGAACCCACGACCTCCTGCACACCAGGCGAGGTAGTTAACATCTCCTAACCACCGTGATGATGATGAGAAAGAGAGACACGCCAACTCCAAATATACAGATGCTGTCGGGGTCGGGATCTCATCCACGACCTTCCTGTACACCAGGCGAGGTAGTCAACATCTCCTAGCCACCGTGATGATGATGAGAGAGACACGCAAACTCCAAATATACAGCAGCAGGCGTCGGGGGTTCTGGATGGAACCCACGAGCTCCTGTACACCAGGCGAGGTAGTCAACATCTCCTAGCCACCGTGATGATGATGAGAGACAGAGACATGCAAACTCCAAATATACAGCAGCAGGCGTCGGGGTCGGGATCGAACCCACGAGCTCCTGTACACCAGGCGAGGTAGTCAACATCTCCTAGCCACCGTGGCGTCGACTTATCCGGTGGAACGTGAGGGAGGGGGGTGGCGGGGGTAAGAGATATAATTAATTTGATTTTATTTCTCATTTTCCCTCTCCTTGTTCCCCCCGGAATGTAATATCATAGCTCTGTTACTGCCTCTGGCTGTCATTGGGCAAAGTAGGTCACAGCCATCGCACGGCCCCGCACACGTTATTTATTTACTGCCTCCGCCCCCCCCACCCCCCCTTTTTATTCTCTAAACAATGTGCCCCCCCCCTTCCGCCGCGGTAGAATTGACTGTTTAATTTGCAGAGCCCTTCAATTGTACACAGCGCAGCATCGCCACCGGTATGTGGACGTGCAAAGCTGGGGAAGCCAGACTTTTTTTTATCATTATCAAGTTCGCGCTTCCAAATGTCATCCTTGCTGAGGTTTGAACAAGTTGTACACGTGGCATTTAATTAAAGCTTAGGAGCAAATAACGAAATATTTGGAATTTAATATCGGCCGTAATACCCGAAACATTGTCGCTGTCGAGTTTAATCCAAGTGCGTGGGTGGTGTGGGTGGGCGAGTGGGTAGGAGAGTGGGTGAGCGAGTGGGTGGGTGAGTGAGTGGGTGGGTGGGTGAGTGAGCGAGTGGGTGGGCGAGTGGGTGAGTGAGTGGGTGAGTGGGTGGGCGAGTGGGTGGGTGATTGAGTGGGTGAGCGAGTGGGTGGGTGAGTGAGTGGGTGGGTGGGTGAGTGAGCGAGTGGGTGGGCGAGTGGGTGGGTGAGTAGGTGGGTGAGTGGTGGGCGAGTGGGTGGGTGAGTGGGTGAGTGGGCAAGTGGGTGAGCGAGTGGGTGGGCGGTGGGTGGGTGAGTGGTGGGCGAGTGGGTGGGTGAGTGGGCGAGTGGGCAAGTGGGTGAGCGAGTGGGTGGGTGAGTGGATGGGCGAGTGGGTGGGTGAGCGGGTGGGTGAGTGGGTGGGCGAGTGGGTGGGTGAGTGGGTGGGTGAGCGGGTGGGCGAGCGGGTGGCCGAGTGGGTGGGCGAGTGGGTGGGTGATGTGGGTGGGCGAGTGGGTGAGCGAGTGGGTGGGCGAGTGGGTGGGCGAGTGGGTGAGCGAGTGGGTGAGCGAGTGGGTGGTGTGGGTAGGTGAGTGGGTGAGGGTGAGTGGGTGAGCAGTGCAGCGGTAAGCGCTACGCTATGAACCCGGCTATGATCCGAGTTCGATTCCGACATCCACCACCAGTGGCGATTACCTGAACCGGCCCTGGGCCACCCTTAGGTCGACTCAGCCTCAAATGAGTACCTGGCGCGGTGTGTAGTAAACATCGGGCGTGATGCTGGCCACCCACCCCCTCGTGTGCCGTGCTGGCCTTCAAAGGTGCTCGCAAACAGCACTTGCCCCAACAGTCTGTGCAGGCTATACGGGGGATCTTTGCCTGGTCTCTCTGGAATACAATACCTAAGTGGGTCTCCATGTAAGTCGATGCATGTTTGTGCAAGTCGATGTTTCTCTGTGCGGCTTTTCATCCCCGGAATACGGGCAGCGTAATACTGGTAGGAACCTCCTGGTTACACCAGCCCACAGGGGATTATTGTGTCCGTCCGTCGTGCAGGGAGGGGCTGGGTGGGGAGGGGAGGGTGGGGAGGGGCTGGGTGGGGAGGGGAGGGGCTGGGTGGGGGGAGGGGTGGGGCTGGGTAGGGAGGGTGGGGGGTGGGGAGGGGTGGGGCTGGGTGGGGAGGGGCTGGTCACCCCGTGGTGCCCTTATAAAACTCAACGTTTCACCTACTCACGCCGGCTTGTGCCCGCCCTCACAGTCGGGCATATTTGCGGAATACTCCACGCCGCCGTTGACCCTGCAGGCCATTGACCGAGCAACCCAACATTCCTACCAGCTCCCTCCGCAGCAGGAATGTGTTGGGGCACAAAACTTCACGGGGGAAGTGGACTGCGATTGAGATGTTGGCTCTATCACGACCTCCCCCTTCCCACCCCGCCCCCCACATTCCGCTGGGCCCCCCCCCCCCCCCCCCCCCACTTTGCGCTATCCGGCAGAAAAAATTAAAATCCTTTGTCAGAAAGAAAGAACTGCTTCGATAAACCTGCTGCCTGGAAATGTTCGCTACTCAACACACTCAATCACCTCTTCCCTCCACTCCCTCCCCCCAATTCCCTCCCCCCACCCACTCCCTCCACTCCCTCCCTCCACTCCCTCCCTCCCCCCACCCACTCCCTCCACTCCCTCCCTCCACTCCCTCCCTCCATTCTCTCCACTCCCTCCCTCCCTCCCTCCACTCCCTCCCTCCCCCCACCCACTCCCTCCCTCCACTCCCTCCCTCCCTCCACTCCCTCCCTCCCTCCACTCCCTCCCTCCCTCCAATCCCTCCCTCCCTCCAATCCCTCCCTCCACTCCCTCCTTCCACTCCCACCTCTCCCCGCCCTCCCTCCTCCCCTCCACTCCCTCCCTCCCCTCCCCTCCACTCCCTCCCTCCACTCCCTCCCACCTCTCCCCGCCCTCCACAGAACGATTTCTGCGCTCCGCGCACCATACGTTTTGCGAGTGATGATGTTTTATGCGTGGCTTGCCGCGGCTATTTTAAACCGCCTTTGAGTTGGAAGATATAATAATGCAATTACCGCCACACCGAGATATATGTGTGTGGTGTGTGTTGTTGTTACATTTAAACACAAGCAAGACGTACAAGGGGGCGCGCCGCTGTGAATCGGAGCAAACGACTCGCTATCCAGAGGGTGGCGAGTTCAATTCCCGGTCAGTGGGTCGTGGTGTCGCGACCCCAAATATTTGTTTTTTTACCCATCGTTAGAAATGTCAGAGACCATCACCATCATCGCCATCATCACCATCATCATCACCATCAGCTCTGCCCCTATCCGCTGCTGGCCCAAGACCTCCCCCCCCCCCCCCCACACACTCCAGTCCACGTGGTTTTTATTTAAGTCCTTTATATTAAGTTCACTTGCTTGCTTGCGCGCTTACGACCGTGCAAATCTTTAGGTCGTTTTTTAACCCACTTCCCGTGATCCAATCGAGCTGACATTTTGCACACAGACTCGTTGTGCGAGACAATTAATGTTCGTGAAAAAATGTTTCCAAAATTTTACAGTTTTTAGGACAAAAAATTATATTTAATTACCAATTGCTTAATGGTGCAATGCAATCATCTGACCCATAGGTGGCTGCCATCTCCAGCCAGAGGACGAGAGGACTCTAGCCGCCACGCATATAGAGGATTTATAGTGAAAAACTTTGTTTTTACAGGTTATACTTGTTTTTCGTGTTTTCTTTCTCATCAGTCGCTGAGCAGGTTCACCGTGACAAGTGGCCGGCAAAGTTTGCCGTGGAGAAGAGCGTTTCGAATCGAGGGAGGGTCATCAGTGGAACTCTCCCCGTCTCTCCAGAGCTACGTGGGGGCGGCGGTGACAGTGGCGAGCAGAGAGCCTGGGTTCAAATCCCGACCTGGGTCCCATCCTGTTCTCTCGAGCGAGCGCAGGCACATGGATGTGTGTGTGTGTGTGTGAATGTGTGTGTGTGGATGTGTGTGTGTGAATGTGTGTGCGTGTGGATGTGTGTGTGTGAATGTGTGTGTGTGGATGTGTGTGCGTGGATGTGTGTGTGTGTGAATGTGTGTGCATGTGAATGTGTGTGTATGTAAATGTGGTGTGCGTGCGTGTGTGAATGTGTGTGTGTGTAAATGTGTGTGAATGTGTGAGTGTGTGTGAATGTGTGTGTGAATGTGAGCGTGTGTGTGCGTGTGAATGTGTGAGTGTGTGTGTGAATGTGTGTGTGAATGTGAGCGTGTGTGTGCGTGTGAATGTGTGAGTGTGTGTGTGAATGTGTGTGTGTGAATGTGAGCGTGTGTGAATGTGTGTGTGTGGATGTGTGTGTGTGGATGTGTGTGTGAATGTGTGTGTGTGTGAATGTGTGTGTGTGGATGTGTGTGTGAATGTGTGTGCATGTGAATGTGTGTGTGTATGTAAATGTGGTGTGCGTGCGTGTGTGATGGTGTGTGTGTGTGAGTGTGTGTGAATGTGTGCCTGTGTGAGTGTGTGTGATTGTGTGAGTGTGTGTGGGAATGTGCGTGCGTGCGTGAATGTGTGTGTGTGAATGTGTGTCTGTGAATGTGTGTGTGTGTGAATGTGTGTGTAACTGTGTGCGTGCGTGTGTGCGTGCGTGTGTGAATGTGTGTGTGAATGTGTGTGTGTTTGTGTGAATGTGTGCGTGCGTGTGTGAGTGTGTGCGTGCGTGTGTGAATGTGTGCGTGCGTGTGTGAATGTGTGTGTGAATGTGTGTGTGTGCATGTGAATGTGTGCGTGCGTGTGTGAGTGTGTGCGTGCGTGTATGAATGTGTGTATTATTGACTTCCCTTGCACGTGAAGCAATCGTCCCCCCCACCCCACCCCTGGTTAACCTCCTTCCTTTCCTCTCCTAAGGCCTCACACTACCACTTGTCTACCACCCATGCCCTTCGTCTTCCTCTACTCCACTCCGTCCCATCCCTCCCCTATAGCCCTGCTGCAGAGGTTGCAAACGGGTTTTGATTCCTTACCCGTACCCGTACCCGGCCGCACCAGGTTCGCAATAGGGTACCCGTACCCATACCCTACCCGATACCCGGCTACCCGTACCCGTACCCTACCCGATACCCGGCTACCCGTACCCTACCCGATACCCGGCTACCCGTACCCGTACCCTACCCGATACCCGGCTACCCGTACCCGTACCCTACCCGATACCCGGCTACCCGTACCCGGCCGTACCCGGTAAAATCCCGCTAACCGAGGCGGGCGGGCTCGGATTCGAACCTCCGCTGCTGCCTGTGGCAAAGCGGTCGCGTCGACGCTTTTGCCGCGGTGCGACAAGGCGCCAAAGAGTTGGTACGCTGCTGGTGACCCCCCCCGCCCCGCCACCAACCTGGCAAAAAAGTATTTAAAAAAAAGAAAAAAAAATTAATAGACAAATTTACGAGAAGTCCTTTTTTTTTTTGGGGGGGGGCAATTCAGACGGGTTTTACCGCCCGCTGTGTTATTAGTACCGTAATGTTTATTTAATTCGAGTATTTATAGTAATCGCCCGCCCGGAAATTAGAATCTGGTAAATTTTCTGTAAGGCAAAAAAAATATATATATAATAACCTCCAGGCTGGAAGGTTTTTTAATATCGACTAAATAGAGCCTCCGTGTGAAAATTGCGTTAAATAATGTATTAACATGTTCTAACATTTCTGGGAATGTAATTCCAGTCCGTGACACTCTGCGAATTTATGTAGTTTTAATTCGTAAAGCGCTCTGTATTTAGGGACATTTCTCATGACACGCAACAAAGACAAAGATCCCCCGTGTAGCCTTCACAGACTGTTGGGGCAAGTGCTGTTAGCGAGTAGCAGCACCTATGAAGGCCGGCACGGCGCACGAGGGGGTGGGTGGCCAGCACCACGCCCGACCGCCTTTGTCTCCCCAGTGGCGATGTTTACTACACACTGCACCGGGTACTCATTTGTGGCCAAGTCGACCTAGGGGATGCCCAGGACCGGTTCAAATAATCGTCACTGGTGTTGGTGGCCGTGAGCTACCGCTTACCACTTAATGACATAGACAAAGATCCCCCGTGTAGCCTTAACAAACTGTAGGGGCAAGTGCTGTTAGCGAGCACCTATGAAGGTCGACACGGCGCACGAGGGGGTAGGTGGCCAGCACCACGCCCGGCCGCTTTTGTCTCCCTAGTGGCGATGTTTACTACACACCGCACTGGGTACTCATTTGCGGCTGAGTCGACCTAGGGGATGCCCAGGACCGGTTCAAATAATCGTCACTGGTGTTGGTGGCCGTGAGCTACCGCTTACCACTTAATGACATAGACAAAGATCCCCCGTGTAGCCTTAACAAACTGTAGGGGCAAGTGCTGTTAGCGAGCACCTATGAAGGTCGGCACCGCGCACGAGGGGGTAGGTGGCCAGCACCACGCCCGGCCGCCTTTGTCTCCCTAGTGTACGATGTTTACACACCGCACCAGGTACTCACTTGAGGCCTAGCCGACCTAGGAAAGGCCCAGGACCGGTTCAGATAATCGTGACTGGGTGTTGGCCGTGAGCGGGAATCGAACTCGGGCAGCCAGGTTCGTAGCGCAGCGTAGCGATAACCGCTACACTACCGGATGCCTCGTCCAGACCACGAAACTCACAAAGGCAGCGAAGAAACCAGTTGGCGTGCAGAGGCCAGACGGACCGCGTCACGCGTCACGGGCTAATGGGCGGTGACGGCAGGGCCTTCATCCAGCGGTCGATCGATCGATCGCGGCTGATGACGGTGACGTGCGATGGGGCCGTATCAATGCCTCCGAGGGTCAACAGCCCGGCCTGGGCGTTACCGCACACTCGCACGCTGGGCGCAATTTTTTTGATCTACACTTGTGAAGGTCGCAAGCGGGAGGGAGGATCTGCCTTGAGGGATGACAGTGACTTTGGGAGTAGGTACGCACGGACACTGAACTTCTTTCACACCGTACGTAGCCAGCCGTGCTCATCGGAGATGGCAGGAAGGACGACAACATACAGTGGTGCCTCGGTACACGTCGTGAATTCGTTCCAGAAGGGGTAGGACGTATACCGAAAATGACGGACGCCAAACGAATTTTTCCCATAAGAAATAAAGGGAAATAATCCGTTCCAGAGTATAAGAAATTATATTGTAGATGGCATATTATACGTTAATGGGGTTGCATAAAATAACTTAGACACTGCTTATTACTAAAAATGCACTCATACATTAAAATAAATGCATAAATAAATTACAATAAATTGAAATAAAGATCAAATTTAACGTCACTTTACCTTGCTGAGAGGAGTTGATAGCCTACGAGGATGGTGGTGAGGAAGGGGAGGAATCGTGAACGGGGTCTACGCGGTGACTCATCCCGACCCATACAAGTTCTAGCAAGCGCGTCGTATCCCAAGCAAGATGTCGTATCCCAAGCAAGACATCGTATCCCAAGCGAGACATCGTATCCCAAGCAAGACGTCGTATCCCAAGCAAGACGTCGTATCCCAAGCGAGACGTCGTATCCCAAGCAAGACGTCGTATCCCAAGCAAGACGTCGTATCCCAAGCAAGACGTCGTATCCCAAGCAAGACATCGTATCCCAAGCGAGACATCGTATCCCAAGCGAGACATCGTATCCCAAGCAAGACGTCGTATCCCAAGCGAGACGTCGTATCCCAAGCAAGACGTCGTATCCCAAGCGAGACGTCGTATCCCAAGCGAGACGTCGTATCCCAAGCGAGACGTCGTATCCCAAGCAAGACGTCGTATCCCAAGCAAGACGTCGTATCCCAAGCAAGACGTCGTATCCCAAGCAAGACGTCGTATCCCAAGCGAGACGTCGTATCCCAAGCGAGACGTCGTATCCCAAGCGAGACGTCGTATCCCAAGCGAGACGTCGTATCCCAAGCGAGACGTCGTATCCCAAGCGAGACGTCGTATCCCAAGCAAGACGTCGTATCCCAAGCAAGACGTCGTATCCCAAGCAAGACGTCGTATCCCAAGCAAGACGTCGTATCCCAAGCAAGACGTCGTATCCCAAGCAAGACGTCGTATCCCAAGCAAGGCGTCGTATCCCAAGCAAGACGTCGTATCCCAAGCAAGACGTCGTATCCCAAGCAAGACGTCGTATCCCAAGCAAGGCGTCGTATCCCAAGCGAGACGTCGTATCCCAAGCAAGACGTCGTATCCCAAGCAAGACGTCGTATCCCAAGCAAGACGTCGTATCCCAAGCAAGACGTCGTATCCCAAGCAAGGCGTCGTATCCCAAGCGAGACGTCGTATCCCAAGCGAGACGTCGTATCCCAAGCGAGACGTCGTATCCCAAGCAAGACGTCGTATCCCAAGCAAGACGTCGTATCCCAAGCAAGGCGTCGTATCCCAAGCGAGACGTCGTATCCCAAGCGAGGCGTCGTATCCCAAGCGAGGCGTCGTATCCCAAGCGAGGCGTCGTATCCCAAGCAAGACGTCGTATCCCAAGCAAGACGTCGTATCCCAAGCAAGACATCGTATCCCAAGCGAGACATCGTATCCCAAGCGAGACATCGTATCCCAAGCAAGACGTCGTATCCCAAGCAAGACGTCGTATCCCAAGCAAGACGTCGTATCCCAAGCAAGGCGTCGTATCCCAAGCAAGACGTCGTCAAAACACGACGTGTACCAAATCGACCTATTCCAAAGCGGCAGTATACCGAGGTATGACTGTACACACAACAAAAGCAGTTCTAAACAAATGAGTTTGTCAAACGAGTATTAGATGATTTAAAAGTCTCCTAACATCGCAAGGAAAAGAGCGTTCCAGACGGCCGCAGAAGCGCATCCGAAAGCGGCGGGCGCGACGATGCGGTGACCACCGCCTTTGGTCGATGGCTGAGCAGCCAAAAGCCGCTGCTGCTGCTTCTGCTGCGATGCTGAGCGTAGTTTGCGTTACGGTGGTTTATGCTCCTTGACGGGATCGGAGAGGCACCGTGGTTCATTTGTGTTCCATCCTGAGTGCATCCCTGTGTTTGTGAACGTGTTCTCTCCGTTGCGTTCGCGATAGAGGGAGGCATTTATCCAGCAGTGGACAGCTCATGGCCGGTGATAATGACGATACTGTAATAGGTTTTTACCCTTTCAACTGGTACAAAAACTGACACCTTTATACAAGGCATCGTGTTTGCAATAAGCCCAACACAAGCAGTCAAAATGGAAACAAAAAGAAACAACTCTGATAATGATATGCACTGTCCTTAAAGTTGATTGGTCCACACCCGAGACAGCTTTTCTTAGAGCCTAGTCTCCATTGCTAAGAAAAGCTGTCTCGGATGTGGACCAATCAACTTCAAGGACAGTGCATATCATTATCAGAGTTGTTTCTTTTCGATTTAAAGCTTTCGTGACTGCAGGGAAGAACGGTCCATGCATCACACACACGCAGCACACACACACACCTCTGTGATCTTCCTCTCTATATACAGGAACACACCTTGAACTATCGTCTGGTTAGGGACCAGAGCATGGACGAATGTCAAAGCGCAGGGCCTTTGTTTAGCCGTGCTCGTTAAGTTTGACGATGTCAAGCTCTTCTTGCAAATCGAGAACCTCATGGGTTCTTTTAGCTTTCCTTTCACCACACTTAGGACCCATTATGAATATATTAGAGCACAAACAAAAGTATTATACAGTGATCGCAAAAATAAGCACAGTATGAATACTGTGCACGTGTTTTATGATCACGAAAATAACTGTGAACACCGCAGTGTTAAACTGTTATCACAAACATAACTATGAATTGCTTACAGTATAATCACGGACGTAACTTGCAGTATTAAAATCACAGGTCAACAAAAAAAAGTATTTTTTTCTGGCCTGGACTTTTGCAGCTGTTCTAGACTAATTGCAGGGTGCTGATTCCAAATCTGATCTCAGATTTGCTCTATCACATCTCATTTTTATGCTATCGGCATACCCCATTTTCATTGATTTTACCAGAAATTAACTCTGTCACTTACGATTGCAAGTTGTTGCGAGTCAGTGACTGCTTTAGTGTTAAAATACGGTACTGTATTTTAGGATAGTGTGTTTATAATATCATTTTATGTAGATATCCACATTTATTTAATATTTTTCTTCCGCAGTTTTTATTGAAAATGCAATATTTGATATCTCAAAAACCTTATGCCAGAAAAAGTGTGTTGACCAGTGTAATATTGGGGACGCAAAAGCTTCTATACTATTTTTCGATGTAAAGCTTTCGTGACTGCAGGGATTCATCTTCTTGGTTCTTTCGGTAAAGTCACGTAGAAGGAAAATAATAAAATAATAAAAAATAAAATATAATAAAATAATTCTCACGACGTTTCGGCCACAACGCAAGCAGCCGTCTTCAGGTGGAGAACAGGTCTGTCAAGTAGACGTGAGAATTATTTTATTATGTTTTATTTTTATTATTTTATTATTTTCCTTCTACGTGACTTTACCGAAAGAACCAAGAAGGAGCTTCTACACTGCTCCTGCTACTCGCCGTCAAACCGGATGTACGTGGTGGCTGCACTCACGCGGTGTTGGCCGACCTGCGGACGCGCATTGCGATGACGCGGAGTGCATCTCGGACGACGGCCACCTTCACCTCCTCGTCGACGGGACTGGAGACGCTGTCAAACACTCCCGGCGAGACCTGGGGAAGGGAGAGAGAGCGGGGAGAGAGCGGGGAGAGAGCGGGGAGAGAGCGGGGAGAGAGCGGGGAGAGAGCGGGGAGAGAGTGGGGAGAGAGTGGGGAATAGGCGGGGATAGAGGTTCGGGGAGGAGAGCGGGAGAGAGTGGGTAGAGAGTGGGAAGACGGGAGAGAGTGGGGAGAGAGCGGGAAGAGGCGGGGAGAGAGCGGGAGAGAAGCGGGAGAGAGGGGAGAGTGTTTGGGAGAGATAGGCGTAGAGAGGATCGTGAAAGAGGCGTGAGAGATCGTAGGGAGAGAGTGGGGAGAGAGCGGGAGAGAGCG